>NW_026606975.1:572500-632500 GCF_029890125.1 Rhinichthys klamathensis goyatoka | reverse complement strand
GTGAGCTGCTTTGTTGGCGCTGATAAATGATTTACGATGCCGGTTTCTGGAACATCAATACCATCTTGTTTCTAATTAAAAAGAAGCCGCCCACAATATTGCACACGGCGGCATTCACTCGAGCAGGACGACGAGAAGATCTTTCCAAAAAAGAAAAGCTACCGCAGAGGATTTTTCAGTGTTTTGGAACATTTTTATTTCCACAGTTTCACATGTTCAGTTAATATGCTGAGTAGATCAATTGAAAAGAAAAGCGGAGGGCACACGCAGTTCGAGATTTTCCAGTGACTCAGACGTGTTTTACTTTGTTAAATACGGACGTCCTTTCAAGTAACGGAAAGTGAAAAAGGAAACATAGGTAATTCTGAGTCAAACATGCTCACTTTTGAACGTGAGTCACTTTTGTGTGTGTGTGAACAGTTGCAGCATTGCAAACATAAGCCGTGTGTATCCGCAACTGCAAAAACACCATTGCATGAGCACAAAATAAAACAATGCCTACGATCTATAAAGATGCTGCTAAAATGACTGTTTATTCACGTGCATTGCTCATTCAACAAATGCACTATAGTAACTGTGTTTGTAGAACTCACATTATAAAAATGCATTTCTTTTGGAAAATTTCACACAGACATTAATTCTTCTCATGCTCAAAGCAAAGAAAAATGACAACTTCCACATTACATGATATTCACTAACTAATAATTGCACCAAGGGCCATAAATGATGATATTCTCTGAAATACCATGTAAGACCCTTGTGCATGAATATGGTGATCATTCAGTGTCATGGCATTACCATCTGATGCTGCCACTGTATGTTTTGTGAGTCTAAGTAGTTACACTTGACTGGTTTTTGGCTCAAACTTGAACTTTATCCTGTAGCGTGTGTGTGTGTGTGTGTGTGCGGGAGGTTATGGTGGGTGTGAAGTGTGGCCCTATGTGGACATATAGAGACTCTGAGTTTGTGACCCTCAGAGAACCACAAACCCACCACAGACAGACAGTCACAGTCAGACAACAGGGGGCGCTAGAGAAACCCTGATCCAAAACCCAGTGAACTGACGACATAAACCACGATGAGTGGGAAAACAAATCCAATATGGTGGCTGTGTCAATAGAAATGTTAATTATACTTATATTTTTATAGTCACAATCAATCTTTACAGTTTGGTTATTTCACCTAATATCTCTGTGTTGTGGTTTTATTCTTATTAAAGCATTGAGTCATTAGTTTAGCAACATGTTGAGTTGAAATTCATTGAGTTGAGAGAGTAATCCAGTCACTAGTGTGGTTTCATTTCAGTGGCTCCTGAACACTAAAGGCCCGCTCTTAACCGAATAACTACGTCGTTTATTACAACACGTTTCGTCATCTTCCACTTTAAACGCCCAAGCTCTTCAGATTCTGATTGGATGTTTTTATCATTCATCAGCTGGAAAACAAAAATTGGTCTGAAAGCGATTCCAATGATGTCGTTATTCTGTGTTGTTTTTGTTATCGCTGTGGTGTGGACTTCGCTTTTCTCGTGGAATTAGAATGATTATTAATTTATATATAAAGGGGTGGTATAATGCCCTTTTCACAAGATGTAAAATAAATCGAGTGTGTATGTGAAGTTTTAGCTCAAAATACCCCACAGATATTTTTATATAGCATGTTAAAGTTGTCACTTTTTGAGGGTTAGCAAAAACACACCGTTTTGTGTCTGGCCCTTTAAATGCAAATGTGCTGATGCTCCCGAGACAGTGGGCGGAGCTACAAGAGTGTGTGTGTGTTAGCAGCTCCACTCGCTAAAATGTCAGAAACTGTTCTGCCTTTTATGTTTAAACCGGAGTCAGACAAAGATGGAGAGACTAAGAAGAAGTGACAACATGTAGAAGCAACAGGACATCTCTGAATGGTTAGTTGATGAATTTATGTTGCTGATGTGGAGTTAGCTATCTTCAATTAGCATATTCTGTCAGGATAATCTATAAATCGCTTGTATAGGAACTGTTGTGAGATGCACACAGAGTGACTTTCTATTGCATGTGAAAAGACGGATGCGACAGTTTGAGCAGACTCACAAATGTCCTCGACTACAACAGCTCTTCCTCTTCTCAACATGGACTGCGTGTTCCCGGGGGGCGGGGTTTATGTTAATTTAGGGTTGGTGATGTCACAAACCCGGGAGGAAGCTGGTGTAGTTCTACCAGCCGTTTGTTGTAGTCCTTAAAAAACGATTTCTATAAAAGCAAATATCTCCCTTTGCTTTGAACTTTGAGCGGTGTAACTTTGCAGATGTTGTTTATGCTCAAACAGCAACATTACACACTAACTAAAGTTAGAAAAGTGAAATCATAATCGAAAATAAATGCCTTTCCGATCTGATATGTGATGGGAAAAGGGAGTAGAGCAAGTTCAGCAAAAGGCGGATTTGAACTCGGGTCGATTTGCATCAAAACTTCTTGAATCTACACTACTTCTACTGTTGACAATCTGTAGTTTTGACGTCAGTGGGCGGAGTTAGTGTAAATAGACACTCCATTATTGATTTTGGTGTTTGCGTACTTGCATAAACTCCTACAAATAAATGTTCTTTATTGGTATCTATGGTTTCATGAAGGAACTTTATCATCCATAGATCCTTTACAGGTTCTTTATACTGGAAAACGGTATTAAAATGTCCTTTACACATGAAAGGTACTTTGGGTGACCCATAATCCCAGCAAGCAATTTTGCGTTTAAAGACGTCTAATAGCCGTCCAAACACAGCCCAGACGTCTAGGCTAAAACAAGGCAAAATTTGAACATTCAGTGAAAATTTAATAAACATCTAACGATCGCCCAAGAACAGACTAGTCATCTAAAATATGAACATGTCAAAGAAATGAAACCAAACACCTTGTAGTCACTGTTGACTTTGAATATCATTCATCTCACAAGTTATTTTGGCAAAAATGACATGTAACCAAATGTGAGGTTATTTTGGCTACTCATAGCCGGACTACATCGGGTCTATAGTTGACCGAGACGGTGAAATGACCGTTTAGAGTATGTTTCTGCATGGTCAGTAGCATCTCACTAGGGTTTGTATCAGAACTGAAGAGGAAGATGAAGGTGTGGAACGGGTCTCACCCCTGAAGAGGGCAGTCTTTTCTCCTCAGGGTTGTGTCTCACGGGTAATGCGCCGTACAGCCTAACACCTCGATCTCCTACACTGAATCTGCTCTGTAGAGATGGAGAAAAGAGGAGAGGAAGAGAGTAAAGACGGAAGGAGACAGAGAGGAGAGAAAACACAGGACAACGGACCCAACTTAGAAGTGAAACAACTGGTTCATCATTGACAAACAACCAATGAGAGCTTCACAAATCAAAACATCATCAATTCCCAACAGGACTTTTGTGGTGTTTTCCCTCACAGACATACACCCTCTAATATTATGGATATATGGCTCAGGTCCCTCCTTCAATGTGTGTCTATGGGACTTTTCCACCTGTTTTATCATCCAGTGCCTTTAATACTTCAGGCGTTTGATCACATCATGATCAGCTCTAGTGCTAGTGATGATTGACTTAAATGCCACTATAACATATTGTGCTCAGCAGGAATAATGACATATGAACTGATTTCAGTCAGTCATTCTGGCCTCTTCCCACTGCGTGTTCATGTATCTGTGTATGTTTGTGTGTGTGTGTGTGTGTGTGTGTGTGTGTGTGTGTGTGTGTGTGTGTGTGTGTGTGTGTGTGTGTGTGTGTGTGTGTGTGTGTGTGTGTGTGTGTGTGTGTGAGAGAGAGAGAGATCTCCTTTTGTCCCACTCTGTGTGTGAGGCTTGTTTGAGGAAACGCTCCCGGCAGGAGTTTTGGCAGTCTGGGTTTAGGAATCGGAGCAATCCAACATCTAATGATTCACACAAGAGAGTGTGCCAAACACACACACACACACACACACACACACACACAGCACACAGAGACATATGAAACGAGTGTAGTGTACTTGTAGTGCACACCGCTGTCTCTCAAAAGACCTGAGAGAAAAATGACAACCAGATGAAATACGCCCTCAGGATCATTAACATAATAACATTTACATGGTTATACCATGGTATTCTTTGAAGTCCCAAAGCATGAATATATATATATATATATCATGTACAGTTATATATATATATATATATACAGGTGAAACTCTTTAAACTGATCGACATATATTAGTGTGAGGAAAGATTTAACATCAAACTTGTTTATTTTTGGCAATGCAAAGACAGTATTTTGATTCAGTGATACTTTGAGATGGACATGTCCAAAGAAATACTTTTTTTTGTATGTATGAGTATCTAAAATAAACTTATATTTATATGCTACACCACCATGCATCATATATCGCTGAATGAAATCCAATACTTGTTGTTTCCTACTAATTTTGGTGTGCTGATTACAGAAATAGCCTGTCAAACACACACAAAAGGAGTTATTTTAAAGCTAATATATACAGGTGAAACTCGAAAAATGAGAATATGGTGCAAAAGTTCAGTAATTCAACTTAAAAGGTGAAACTAATATATTATATAGACTCATTACATGCAAAGTGAGATATTTCAAGACTTTATTTGTTATAATTTTGATGATTATGGCTTATAGATTATGAAAATTCAAAATTAGAATATTGTGAAAAGGTTTTCATAAGCTGTAAGCCATAATCATCAAAATTATAACAAATAAAGGCTTGAAATATCTCACTTTGCATGTAATGAGTCTATATAATATATTAGTTTTACCTTTTAAGTTGAATTACTGAAATAAATAAACTTTTGCACCATATTCTAATTTATCGAGCTTCACCTGTATATAAATTAGCTTTAAATAATAACTAAAACATTTTGTCAAATGTTGTTGTTTGAATGTATTCAAAAGTATTGTATTAAAAAATGTATCATTTAACTTACAATCGGCAAAGGAGTGGAAAAATACTAATAATGGAATAATGTTAAATACTTTAATGTCTAGAAACATAAACACAAGCTTTTTCACAGCATCTGTGATTTTCTGTCACTCGTTGAATGCGGTAAAACACCCACAGAAAACATCTGTCCATAATTCTAACCTTGAATTCAGGATTAGGCACAAGATAATGTCATTAATGTGAAAAGCGGCTGAGAATTGAACAGATAGTTGTCGTCGGGCTCAGAGGAAGAGAGGAATCGTGTCTTTCAGCTGATTAATGGATAATACAAGACACATAGTTTACAAATAGTTGTTTAAAGCAACAACAAAAAAATGCTACAAAATCATATTTTGTTTGTGCTAGAGCAAAACACTCCTTTTGTGTGTTTTGACAGACTATTTCTGAAATCAGCACACCAAAATTAGTAGGAAACAACAATTTCATTCAGCGATATATGATGCATGGTGGTGTAGCATATAAATATAAGTTTATTTTAGATACTCATACATACAAAAAAAAGTCCATCTCAAAGTACAACTGAATCAAAATACTGTCTTTGCATTGCCAAAAATAAACAAGTTTGATGTTAAATCTTTCCTCACACTAATATATGTCGATCAGTTTCTCGGTTGTCTTGAAAACGCAAGCAAACGTCCCACACGTGAGCGCTGGATGATTCTGCATATCACTGTGACTCAGAAAGTGTCGTATGACTAACAATATGCTGTCAAGTAAATCTGAAGTGCTGTATTTAGCGCGTGAGAATGTCCCTCATCAGATGTGGCAGATCGGGCCGGCCACGGCGCTAATCGCTCAGACAGATTGAAGGGATCGTGGGATGTTGTCATCTATGCTTCTTTCTTTCTCTCTGATTTGGTATTTCTGTCTCATTGTCTAAACTTAGACACACAACAGGGGTTTTCTGCACCTCGAGTCTTCCTGTTAACCACTGCACGTGTCCGTAATCGACCTGCCCTTTACTGCCAACTTTACTGTAACCCGTGGGTGACTTTAGGGGACGTTTCTGAATGTTTCGAACCAGATAACTACCAGAATGATCGTGGTTAAATCACTCGTTTGACTGGAAGATGATGAGGCTCATGGATTAAAATTAGATGACACATTGTTCAGGGTTCCTACAAGTTTCTTCAAGTTAAATTCAAGCCTTTTTAAGACCATTTATATAAAAAATTAATACCTATTTCACGTCCCTACCAGCAAAAAAAAATAAAAATAAAATCCTTGAACTTGTGTTCATTTATTTTTCAAATGTGGAATGGGTAAAAGATGATAAGCCACGCAGGTGTGAAAAATAAAAACATTTCAGTAGGCCACAAGAAAGTTTGCCGAACAATGTTAAGTTGTGTTTTAACATTAGCTAGCTACTTATTCCATGCTGGGAATATGGAGAACTGAGAGACCCCTGAACAATAAACATCGACAATTATAATAATCATGGTTGACAAATGAAACTTTTGAGGAAAAATACAATAAGGAAAAGTTACATACAGCACAATTTTTAAGACCCAGACATCAAAATTCAAGACTTTTTAAGGTATTATTTCCAAATGAATCAATTCAATGCTTTTAAGGCTTTTTAAGACCCCGCGGGAACCCTGATTGTTTTGTATTCCTGTTACGGCTATACTAATACATGACAGACGCACACAAACATCACAAAACATTTGATTTGAAACGAAGAAGCTTGAAACGCCAACCTATTCAACATATTGTTCTTCAAGTAATGTGCCTCGATGAATCGATCACAATAAGACCAGTGTTGTTATTGTTAACTAAACTGATTTAAACACTTTTAAAGGAATAGTTCACTTAAAAATGAAAATTCTGTCATCATTTACTCAAACTCAAGTTGTTTCAAACCTGTATGAAATTATTTCTTCTACTGAACACAAAGGAACCAAACCAATAACCAAACAATTTTTGGACCCCATTGACTTCCATGTTATTTTTTTTTTCTATGGAAGTCAATGTAGAAGTCAATCCTTCAAAATATCTTCTTTGGGTTTTAGAAAAGCGCATTATAAATAAAATGTATTATTATTATTATTATTTTGTGTTCAGCAGAAGAAAGAAATTCATACAGATTTGAAGGTGAATAAATGTAACAGAATTAAACATTTTAACCCAACTATTCCTTTAAATAAACCAGCAGAGGACGTTTAAAATCAAACAAACAAGACGAAATCTGCATCAAAGAGAAACCCAAAGCACCAGCTGCTAGATGCAAATATTCCCTAAACCGCAACACCATTACTGCAGTTTGAATATTGGATATTATTACAATGCAAATTGCATAGGGCCAGAGATTAAGTTGCAATTATGGCCTGAAAAGCATCTAGACGGGTGGACTGATTCTATTCCCGGCGCTAAAGCACTGGGCCGTCCACAGTAGGGATGTACTTAGTAATATTAAATATAGTATAAAATACTAGGTGGTGTGTCTGCGTACTACAGTAAGTGTGTGTGTGTTTATGTGATGATCGTGCCGAACGCTTACCGCTTGCATATCATATGATGTTATGTTTGCCGTGAAACTGCCGAGTAATGTTCATGGCGCTTTTCATTGTTCATCGTGATCACGTCAGTCGAGCACAACATCTGGAAACAATACTGTAAAACGTCCTGATTTTAATTTACAAAACTTTTATGATGTTTTTAGTCATATAGGCTTCAAAGAGCAGCGTGAGTGTGTCGGATGAGTGAATCTTCATTGAACTGGTGCTCTAAGTCAGCCTTTCTCAAAGTGGGTGCCGCGGCACACTGGGGTGCCCCCTGACTTTGTCAGGGGTGCCGCCAAAAAATTACGTAGGCTAAAAAAAAATATATATATATATTTGAATTTACATAAATACATTCTTCTTCTTTTTAAACATATGAACGTATTAATAAAATTGTAAATTCATTTTAGATAAATATATATATATAAAATTAACCATAAAAATCCGTCTCACAAGACCGAAGCAAGACACACACACAACTTGACGCAAGTGACGCAACCCATAGCAACGCGTTATAGCAACAACACCGACCGCGCGAACGCGCGTCACACAGCAACTGCAGGCTCTGACAAACACACATACAAACTATACTTCTGCATAACGTGTCTCTTTTTACAACAAAAATGTGAATTCTGCCGGTATTCAGACAGTCCCATGCATACAGATACAGATCCGGCCTACAATCGCCTACGTAGGCGAAATTTGTTTGACATTTCTAATCGTAAACACAGCCATGTTGAAGCCTGCAGTAATGTTTTTCATTGATGTTATGGCAGTCCACTCTGCTTATTGTTTTTCGAGAATCTTGCACTCCTGTTTGTCATTGTGCACGAAACTTCATGCCAATAAATCATCAGAAATATTGCTGACTTGTGCGCGTCTCAAGCGCACTCTTTACGCTCGTGCTAATGCCTATTAGTTGTCCGTGGATTTGCCTATATTTGGCGCTGAAAATGGAAACGTCTTTAGACATGGAAAATCGATTTTACAATCGATTCAATGAACGTTTATGTCTCAAAAATCGATCAGGATTTTTTCACAAAAGTGATAGCCCTGTAAAGTTGTTATTATTATTGTTATTTACAGTTCGTATTATGCTCTGTTCATTACTGTTCTGTCTAAATAAACAGGACATTTGCATTTACATTTGGGTTATGCAGTGTTTTTAATTTATATTTTACACTGGGGTGCCTTGAGATTTTATGCACTTTTGAAAGGTGCCCCGACTGAAAAAAGTTTGAGAAAGGCTGCTCTAAGTTCTGTCCAGTAACAGACGTGTTTTTCTGTCCGTGACTCATTAAACATAATCAAAACAAACTAATATAAAACTGGGCGTCCGTTTATAAATGAGACAGAAACGGATCCGACTCCGGCTGACTTTCTCTTTGGAGTGATCGTTAGATTTCTCGTTAGTCTCTCACAGATTCTGTCTCATTATGCAAATAGGGGGAATTGTTTTTTCGGTTCTGTGTGTGTGTGTGTGTGTGTGTGTTTAATTAGGATAACACAGAAAAATGAGGATGGGGTTCTGCTGAAGAGAACATCTGCAACACAACACAAGACACACACACACTCATATACATACACACACACACACACGCACACAAACCCACACACACTTACACACACTCATATGCACACACGCACACACACACACACACACACACACACTCATACACACTCATATGCGCACACACACACACACACACACACACACACACACAAACCCACACACACACACACACACACTCATACACACTCATATGCACACACACGCACACACACACACACAAACCCACACACACTCACACATCACACACACGCACAAACACAACCCCCCCCCCCACACACACACACACACATTACTCACACACACACACACACACACACACACACACACACACACACACACACACACACACACACACACACACATACACACTCATATGCACACACACACACACACACACACTGCTGGTTCTGCTGAAGAGAACATCTGCAACACAACACAAGACACACACACACTCATATACATACACACACACACGCACACAAACCCACACACACTTACACACACTCATATACACACTCATATGCACACACACACACACACACGCACACATCACACACACGCACAAACACAAACCCACACAGACACACACGCACACAAACCCACACACACACAGACACACACACACACACACACTCATACACACTCATATACACACACCATATACATACATACACACACACACGCACAAACACAAACCCACACACACACACACACACACACACACAAACAAACACACACACACACACACACGCACACACACACACACACACACACACAAACCCACACACACACACACACACACACACACTCAAACCATGAAAGTTGAATTTTTTTAACTGTTTTGAAAAATGTATTAATTTTATGAATTATTTTTCAAATTCATGACATTCCTGGGTGAACTGAGATTCTCCAGCCGAATAAACGCGACACACACATTATTTCTGAGGGACGATGATGCTTATCTGTGACATTTAGCTACTTAAAACTAATCTAAAGTGAAGGAATGATCCGACCGATGGCTTTTATTTCTCTCTGCCGTTGCATCACAGCACAAATCTCCAAAGCACACGATGTTCCCACAGGCCTTTACATCGAAAACAACTCTTGCTGGAAGCTGTCCAGTTAATAACTGTGTTTGTACAATCAACATATTGTTTCGGCCATGTGAAGATGAGTGACCTGTTTAAACGAGTGAGACAGACAGAGGGAGAGAGAGAGACAGAGTGTTGTTGATCGGATGAGTAGAAATGAAAAAAAGCTGATGTGAATATTTACAGATGTTAAAATATAAATTTTCTAGCAGATTTTTACATTTTGAGAAAATATGAGAAAACTCACGGCCATGTTGTTAGGGTTTTATGATTGGCCGGGACGTTACTATGCGGTTGCTAAGGTGTTCACATTGGTGTTCACTGCATTGTTATGCATTTACTATGGTTTCCTTCGCTGATTTTAAGCGTTTCTATACAGTTTCTAGGGAGAGCGATAATGATGACTGGCAAATTCCACTGAAAATATACATAAAAAGCATGATTTAAGCATGCAGTGAGTCTGTAAGTGCACGTGCATATGATGGTGCCTGGATAAGCGTTTCTTTCTGTGGCTGTCAAACTCACAGTCAGAGTGAGAACAACAGAGGCCAATCACGTTACTTTCATTTCAAATGCATTACTATACAACAGTCAGAACAGCCAATCAGAGGCGGGTTTGCCTTCTCACCCGCCAGTGCAGCTGTAAAGGTGATGCTGACTGGATCATATGATTCAAACTGAAAACACATTCTGACTGTCAATCATCCTTTTGCCTTTACATAATCACAGGGCTGCTCACAAAACTTCTTATGAGTAAAAACATGCACAGAATTTAAATGCAGCGATGCCTACAGGAAAGAAGAATCACAAATGAGATCTCTTTTACATAAGAGTTAAACGAGGACTTTTTCTGATGCTTCCTCCTCCTCAGATGTTTCTTTTGACAGAAAGACTGTAGTTCTGTCATTACAACTCTGAGTTTTTGGCATGATAATGGAAATGACAATGTTGATATGTTTGGTCTAGGCAGAATAGATCTGCTACTCTGCTGCTGCTGTTATTGCTGCTGCTTATGGTTGTTGCTTATGCTGTTATTGCTGCTTTTGGTTATTGTTGTTGCTTTTGGTTATTGCTGCTTATGGATATTGCTGCTGCTTTTGGTTATTTATGGATATTGCTGCTGCTTTTGGTTATTTATGGATATTGCTGCTGCTTTTGGTTATTGCTACTTATGGATATTGCTCCTGCTTTTGGTTATTGCTGCTTATGGATATTGCAGCTGCTTTTGGTTATTGCTGCTTATGGATATTGCAGCTGCTTTTGTTTATTGCTGCTGCTTTTGGTTATTGCTTATGGATATTGCTGCTGCTTTTGGTTATTGCTGCTGCTTTTGGATAATGTTGCTGCTTTGGGTTATTGCTTATGTTGGTTGTTGCTTATGCTGTTATTGCTGCTTTTGGTTATTGTTGCTGCTTTTGGATATTGTTGCTGCTTTGGATTATTGCTTATGTTGGTTGTTGCTTATACTGTTATTGCTGCTTTTGGTTATTGTTGCTGCTTTTGGTTATTGCTGCTTATGGATATTGCTGCTGCTTTTGGCTATTGTTGCTGCTTTTGGTTATTTCTTATGGATATTGCTGCTGCTTATGGATATTGCTGCTGCTTTTTGTTATTGCTGCTTATGGATATTGCTGCTGCTTTTTGTTATTGCCACTGCTTTTAGTTATTGCTGTTTATGGATATTGCTGCTGCTTTTGGTTATTGCTACTTATGGATATTGCTGCTGCTTTTGGTTATTGCTGCTTATGGATATTGCAGCTGCTTTTGTTTATTGCTTATGGATATTGCTGCTGCTTTTGGATATTGCTGCTGCTTTTGGTTATTGCCACTGCTTTTAGTTATTGCTGTTTATGGATATTGCTCCTGCTTTTGGTTATTGCTACTTATGGATATTGCTGCTGCTTATGGATATTGCAGCTGCTTTTGTTTATTGCTGCTGCTTTTGGTTATTGCTTATGGATATTGCTGCTGCTTATGGATATTGCTGCTGCTTTTGTTTATTGCTGCTGCTTTTGGTTATTGCTTATGGATATTGCTGCTGCTTTTGGATATTGTTGCTGCTTTGGGTTATTGCTTATGTTGGTTGTTGCTTATGGTGTTATTACTGCTTTTGGTTATTGTTGCTGCTTTTGGTTATTGCTGCTTATGGATATTGCTGCTGCTTTTGGCTATTGTTGCTGCTTTTGGTTATTTCTTATGGATATTGCTGCTGCTTATGGATATTGCTGCAGCTTTTGGTTATTGCCACTGCTTTTAGTCATTGCTGTTTATGGATATTGCTGCTGCTTTTGGTTATTGCTACTTATGGATATTGCTGCTGCTTTTGTTTATTGCTGCTGCTTTTGGATATTGTTGCTGCTTTGGGTTATTGCTTATGTTGGTTATTGTTTATGCTGTTATTACTGCTTATGGATATTGCTGCTGCTTATGGATATTGCTTATGTTGGTTATTGCTTATGTTGGTTATTGTTTAGGCTGTTATTGCTGCTTATGGATGTTGCTGCTGCTTTTGGTTATTGCTTATGTAGGGTATTGCTTATGCTGTTATTGCTGCTGCTTTTGGTTATTGCTGCTGCTGCTTTTGGTTATTGCTTATGTTGGTTATTGTTTAGGCTGTTATTGCTGCTTATGGATATTGCTGCTGCTTTTGGTTATTGCTTATGTTGGTAATTGTTTATGCTGTTATTGCTGCTTATGAATATTGCTGCTGCTTTTGGTTATTGCTGCTGCTTATGAATATTGCTGCTGCTTTTGGTTATTGCTGCTGCTTATGAATATTGCTGCTGCAAAACAAGTACAAGACTTGCAACTGCCAATACATACACAACACGCTGCTGTGAGCAAGTAACACATGCTGCTGCTTTACAATATAACATACATGAATTACCCGTAGCAGATCTATACAGGTGGAGCTGGGGAAGCTGGAGGGTTTCTGAAAGCTCGCAGCAACTGCTACAGAAAATGCTGACCAAATATTTGAAAGTCGAGCCGCGATCTCATTGGGTACTGATACATCAGGAACCAATCAGGTGTGCCGCAGAGAGAATTATGCGATTGCAATCAGACTGAGTAAGGACCAATCAGCCTGTGAATCAAATCTCAATATGAACACAAACATTTCTCATCAAATGATCCGAGCTGCTCTCCACATTAATTTGAAAGAATTATTTGTCTCTCATTAGGAAATCATAGGATAAACATCTGAGATAAAGTTGATATTTCAATGAAACATAATAACTAATGTCCTGAGCTCTGAACGAGCAACATCTGAGCTACAGAATGTTCCTTTAATAATTGGACTGTAAGCTTGGCAACAGGTTTCTGTCGCTGAACCAATGGCATTGGAGCGCCGTCAGGCTTCTCCGTTCCTCATCCTCTTTCTTTCCAGAGTATTTGGTGTTATGTCATCCTTCCATACACAGTAATGACAAAAAAAGAGGCCGCATTAAAATAATCTTCCGTTTGCAGGCCAGACAAAAGAAGGAAAGTGATTTCTTAACATGAAAGCAATCTACTTACAACCATCTGCTCGTCGTCTAAATCAAAAGTGCTGTTTCCAGAGAAAAGCCGTCCAAACACTCGCTGCCAAACACACATTTGAGACGTGATGGAGTTTGAAGAAGCCAAGTTGCAAAAACATTGTTCTCGCAAGTTAAGACAAACTCATTTGGATACTAACAGACAGACAACAGACCAGAGAAACTTATTATCCTGAATTCAGTCCAAATCAGCACACGCTGTAAAAATTATTATTTCAATTAGAACTGAAAAGTGTTTTACATACAGTCTGATGCCATAAGAGAAGTGTGTGTGTGTGTGTGTGTGTGTGTGTGCGTGCGTGCGTGTGTGTTCTGCTGTTATGCAGGATTTTCACCTGCTGAACGATAAAACAGCTGGAAAATTCCCAGATAACAAACACTTGGGCCTATAATTAACCACATAGCAACACCATAGCGACCACATACCATCACCCTAAAAATCACTCCTCCTTAGCAACCACATAGCAATGCCCTAACAACAACCAAGCAGAACAATAAAAGAAACCACCAAAAAACACTTTAGCAACCACAATGCACCACACTAAAATTCAGCAACCATATAGAAACGCCCTGGCAACCACCCAGAAAAGCATAGCAACTGCAAAGCAATGCTCTAGTAACCACCGAAACACTTTGCAAACCACATAGCAGAACACTAAAAATCACTCAGACCTCCTTAGCAACACCCTGGCAACCACACAGTACAGCCTAGCAACTGTGAATGCCCTAGTAACCACCAAAACTCTTTAGCAACCACATATCAGAACACTAAAAATCACTCAGACCTCCTTAGCAACACCCTGGCAACCACACAGTACAGCCTAGCAACTGTGAATGCCCTAGTAACCACCAAAACACTTTAGCAACCACATATCAGAACATCAAAAATCACTCAGACCTCCTTAGCAACACCCTGGCAACCACACAGTACAGCCTAGCAACAGCAAATTCCCTAGCAACCACCAAAACACTTTAGCAACCACATAGCAGAACAGTAAAAAACACTCAGATCTCCTTAGCAACTACATAGAAACGCCCTGGCAACCACACAGAACAGTCAATTAGTACGTTTTTCACTTTAAAAGTCTAGTTTGAGTTCAACGAAAGAAAGGTGAAACTATCATGACTGCATTTGACAAATTGAAATTTGTCCAACAGCAGAAAAAATTAATTAGTCCAACAACAGCAGAAGAGATTATATTTAAATCCCGTAAAGCAAAAATAGGTGAAATATATTTATGTACATGAATGTCTAATACCTTTCTAACATGTCAGACATTTATTGGTGTATCCAGGGCATTAGGCTGGCGACAGTGCTAGCGACAGTTTTAGCTCGTGAGTACGAGACCTTCTGATCCTGCCATGTGTGTGTGTGTGTGTGTGTGTGTGTGTGTGTGTGTGTGTGTGTGTGTGTGTAATGATCTCATGGGGTTTATTTTCCACAGCAGATGTCTCGTGTTGAACAACACAATAAATTGGCGTCCATGCTGACAGACAGATCAACATGAAGATATGAGAGACATGTAAACACACACTCAAACACACACAAATACAAACACTATAATTTAATCTTAGGCAATTAATTCAGATTAAAACGTAGGTTCAGATCAGGGGCGAGTGTGCATATGAAGGTGTCATTGAATTAAATCTCATTTTAGCTCCTCATATTCCTCACATCTCCATAAAGTTAATGTTTAATTTCTCATTTCTCTCCAAGACTAAACTGCATCTGAGACAAAATATAAGCTATGAAAGAGGAACCTCACTGGTTGCCAAAGTAAGATTACGGTTATAAAAAACCCAAAAAGCTTCATAAAAACGTCTTTTACCACCACATTCATAATTAGAGTTCATAACAAACTAAAACGCAACAGGTTTGGGTTTAGCAGCCAAATAATGTTCACATGTGTGTGGCGCCTGAAAATTAATTCCCTAAAAATAAACCTTAACAGTTTCATCAGGAATAATGTCGAATCTGGCAGGCGTGTGTTTACTTTATGAGTAATGCAATTACATAAACTAATACCAGCGCATTTCACAGTGTGTGTCTTTCCACACAGTGCTGATCTGAGGTCAGTTTCTCCAACACTGATGATGCAGCTGTGGCCAAGTAGAGAAAAACACCGGGACCGACTGCAAATAAGTGACTTTTTTAATGTGCAATATCTTGGTATAAGTTCAGCGGAGTGGGTGATTGTGTGTTATCTCTGCTGAAAGAGATGATTCATGTTTTCTGCCCTGGAGTCCTGCGCACCGCAGCGATGGCTACGGCAAACTGTTTGTGTGATACTGAAAGTGCATGCTCAGATATTGTGGTCGGCACAAAATAGTCGTTTTAACGGCATGAATTCAGGTCTGTCGGAGATGTGCAATAGATTACATTACAACAGCACTCGAGAGAGCTCTGCCTACGGCCAGCACATAGACAGCACATAGACAGCACATAGACAGCACATAGACACTGCCTACTAAGGCTGCATCATAACTGAAACACAAAACACAAAAACACTACGAATGCTCAATTTTGTACATCATTGCATTGCACAAAATTGCTATATATACATACATAATATGGACAGCACACACACGTTTTCTTATCTAAATGGGGACATTCCATAGACGTAATGGTTTTTATACTGTACAAACTGTATATTCTGTACCCTAACCCTACCTCTAAACCTACCCATCACACACACACACACACACACACACACTAACCCTACCCCTAAACCTACCCATACACACACACACACACACTAACCCGACCTCTAAACCTACCCATCATACACACACACACACACTGACCCTACCCCTAAACCTACCCATACACACACACACACACACACACTAACCCTACCCCTAAACCTACCCATCACACACACACACACACACACACACACACACACTAACCCTACCCCTAAACCTACCCATACACACACACACACACACTAACCCTACTTCTAAACCTACCCATCATACACACACACACACTAACCCTACCTCTAAACCTACCCATCATACACACAAACACACACACACACACACACACACACACACACACACACACACACACACACACACACACTAACCCTACTTCTAAACCTACCCATCATACACACACACACACACACACACACACTAACCCTACCTCTAAACCTACCCATCATACACACTAACCCTACCCCTAAACCTACCCATCATACACACAAACACACACACACACACACACACACACACTAACCCTACTTCTAAACCTACCTATCACACACACACACACACACACTAACCCTACCCCTAAACCTACCCATCACACACACAAACACACACACACTAACCCTACCCCTAAACCTACCCATCACACACACAAACACACACACACTAACCCTACCCCTAAACCTACCCATCATACACACAAACACACACACACACACACACTAACCCTACTTCTAAACCTACCTATCACACACACACACACACACACACACACACACACTAACCCTACCCCTAAACCTACCCATCACACACACACACACACACACACACACACACACACACACACACACACACTAACCCTACCCCTAAACCTACCCATCACACACACACACACACACACACACACACACACACTAACCCTACCCCTAAACCTACCCATCATACAAAACTTTCTGCATTTTTACATTTTTAAAAAACATTTAATTACTTTATTTTTATACCATTACAAATGAGGACGTCTCTAAAGGGACGCTTTTGGACATTTTGTCAGGTTTTGGTCACTCACTTCTAGGTACAAATTTGTCCCCAAAATATAGTTAAGTAGGTACAACACACACACACACACACATATATGTATATTTTTTTGTATTTAGTACATACATCCAGTATATATATAACCATATACTGTATATATGCTAAATTAAAAACCTTATTTTTTCATCCTTAGAATATTACACTGTTGTGTATGCTTTGCATGTGTATATGCCTGTGATGCCTATAAATGTTGTCTAGGTAGGCAGCTCACTAGGTTTTATAACACATGCACAGTTATTAATGGCTTTTGTGTTGTTTGAAGATGTGCTTTACAGTATGTAAATGCTCTACTGTTGTACCACTCCATGAATAGTCATTAACATAGAGAATGGCTCGTGTGTGTGTGTGTGTGTGTGAGCACACAATACACAGATTGTCTTTATCTGAGTGTGTGATATGCGCACTGAAATAAGCCCTGGTAATGCCTGACATTGCATTCATCGGAGGAGACTCTCGTGAGCATGTCTATGCTGTTAATCTGCAGGGAATGTTATGAAGAAACACACACATGGTCCATTAATGTGAAATGGCTGTAAATGATACAACATGCGTTGGTTTGTGTTACAGGTAACAAAACCCTGGCAGCTGCTCTCGGGGTCTCGCATCAGTGGAGACTCACAGCAAACACTGCGAGTGTGTGTGTTCACATGACACCAATGTTACATATATTCCTCAATCTATATAACAGGACCGAAACAGTATTATGGTAATGCAAGCAAGGTAATACCATAGTATTCTTGGAAGCAATCTGAAATAATACATAAATATTAATCCCATGGTACATACTACAGTATTGGGATCTGATATTTTTGGACAAGATTGTATATGAAGTAAGTAAACACCTAGTCACTCTCATTAGTAAGTTGTCACTGTTCAAGATAATACTCTCATTTTTGTATTCAACATTAGGATTTAAGTTTGATTACATATATTTAAGAAATGGTGCTCCTACAATAGCTTTTCATTATACATATATACAGTATAAGTAAACATATACAGCTATTCAAGGCGCTGTAACCGTTCACCGTTTCTTCACTAGTTCCTTTTAATTAGTCCCACGTTGTGACAAATTATGTAAAGATATACTAAATGAATAAAAACTATAGATTTGTTTGTTTTATTGCAAATCTGCATTTATTCTTTCTTTTTTCTTTTTTTGGTTTGATTATATATGTTTGAGTGTCTCACTCTTAAACGTTCCATACAGTTTGATAAAATATGTTTGAAACAATATCAAAATTAACTTATAATTAATTGTTGACTTGCTGACACCTATCTATCAAGCTAACTTTCCCTTGCTGATCAATGGCTAACTTTAGCTCTATACAAAAATGGAATAAAATAATAATTATATTTAATTATATTATCATTATTTTCCCAACATGCATTAAAAGCAATTTAATAAAGAAGATTTGAAACGTTTCCTAAATGCATCTGTATATCGCTGTGAAATGTTTGGCCTTGAAGGAAAGTCCGAAAGGAAAGTGGTCTTGAATATCAGAATACAGGCAGCACTCTAATCTGGTTCAGGTCCATCTTGCTCCTGCGATAAGCTTTGCCAATATGGTATCCGTTTCTGCTTGTTTCCTTGGCCGGTTGCCCAGCGTCCATTGTTTTCCCTCCATATCCCACCCTGCACTCGTTTACTGCTCCCTCCTTCCCTGTTTGTTCACCGCAGCAACCGTCCTGCGCCCTGATTGGCCCAGATATCTGGCAGCTCAATTAACCGGTAATGTAGTGTTTACCTTTCAGACCACTGAAGAGGAAGACCAGATGTCAACACACACACACACACACACACACATGCAATGGGTTTGTGAGTCACTTGGTGCAAAGGTGAATCTCACAAAACCTGTAAAGAGGACATCCAGGTCACATCTTACTCCCAAATTAAAAGAGACGAATTAAAAAATACAAAGAAACTAAGAATTTTTAGAGAAAACCATAATATATTACATATAAGAAAAAAACAAGAGTTTTTATATATATATATGACCATTTTAAAATATAAGCAAAATATACAGGCTAATGAATATACCAAAAAAAAAAACAATATATATATAATTGTTTTTATTATTATTATTCATGACAATTAAACACATATAGCCCTTGTGTTTCTACATATTGTATCTTTAAAATGTGCAGATTTAAGCAAAACAACAACATTGGGTAACACTTTATTTTACAGTGTCCTTGTTACATATGTTACATGTACTTACCATAGTAATAACAGTACATTATCTATAATTACATGCAACTAACCCTCAACCAAACCCTAACCCTATAGTAAGTACATGTAGTTGCTTAATATTACTCAGTACTTAAATATATAATTACACTGTAACAGTGACACCTTAAAATAAAGTGCAACCCAACATTGTATTACAGACGTTTTTACTGCAATGTGATTCATTGCCATGAATATTGAATATTTGGAGATTGGAAAAAAAACGTACTTCAGGCAAATATGATTTATTTATTGATTAATTTGTATTATTTTGGGATGACGAGGTAGAAGTGTTTCCGCACATGCATTCATTCCTAGTCAAGTCAAGTCATCTTCATTTATATAGCGCTTTTAACAATGGAGATTGTTTCAAAGCAGCTTTACAGAGATAAACATACAATTTACGGTAACAGAGATTGTTTTGGCTTTATAATGGTCCTAGTGACGTCCCATGAAGGTGTCGTTTATGAACCACAAATATTTCTGTGATATAAATCTGTGAAAAGCCCCCCGGGCTAATGCTTTATCATCAACACATGGCTTATGCAAAGCTAATAATTAAAGAAAAAAGAAAAGCAATCAATGTATTAGAGAGGTGCATGTTTTTTTTGGGAAGAGAGCCTGCCGTCTGTGAGGAGAGAGAGAGCGAGGGAGCGCGGGACTCCTTCATTCAGCGGTTGCCAGTTGTATAATGAGAGTGTCAGTGTGTGTTAGCGTGTGTGTCGACTGCTCGCTCTCTCCAGCTGTAGACAGCCCTCATTAGCCCAGTAATGGCATGCCGTAGGGCCTTTCACCACAGAAAGGTAAAGAGAGAGAGACACAGATTTTACAGTAAAATGAAGTCCTGCGGCAGAGAGACGCTATAAAGGCCAGCGAGACAGATCCGCCCTGGGGGACGCCGGCGCTACAGTCTATTAGCACATAATAAGATCAGCGGCAACATGACACAATTACACCCGCCCACAAATTAAAAACCAACAAACTGCTGTGTAAATGAATTAACAGCCGCGCGCGATTGCATCTTTTAAGTGTTTACACAAATGACGCGATTACACCCGTTTGTCACATCGGTTAGCGGTTCAGCGCGCGGTCAGGATAGATGCCTGCGTCGGGTCAAAGCCGTTCGCCTCGAAACACATTGTTAATTAAGAGATTCATTCTGGGTTTGATGAAGAATGTGGCGAGTACGGTCGGTTATGATTGAGCTGATGATTTATTGTTCCTCAGGTAAGGCAGTGCTAGAGTCGACTAACACGACATCAACATTCAGGAGCAACGCTCTTTTCTCATTTCCAGACCCAAATGCCAGAGAAGTGTGGCGCGTTCAACCCCGATCGGCCTGTCGAGATACGGTTGAGATGGGATGATAAGAAGGTCAATGAGGTCAGACACACAACAGAGAGGAACAGAACACAGACCTGCGGGATCTGAGCTTTTTACCACGAATACACAAACATACATGTGCATGAAGACACGCTTTAACGTTAATGCATTTATCTGTGTGTGTGTGTGTGTGTGTGTGTGTGCCTGTCCACAATACCCTAGTAGTACCATGGTACCATGCCATAAAAATAATAGGTAACACTTTATTTGACAGTGTCCTTGTTACATATGTCCTTAATAACAGTAAATTATGCATGCAACTAACCCTCAACCAAACCCTAACCCTAGAGTAAGTACATGTAGTTGCTTAATATTACTCAGTACTTAAATGTATAATTACACTGTAACAATGACACCTTAAAATAAAGTGCAACTATAGTAGTACTATGGTGCATATTCAAAATACCCTGGTATTACCATGGTTGCTTGCCAAGAAAAATAATATAGTGCATCTACAAAAAAATACAGTCACACTTTAGATTGTAGTCCAATTCTCACTATTTACTAACTATTAACTACGACTTTTGCCCTGATAAACTCATGTTAAGTTTAGGTCTAAGGGATGTAGAATATGTTCATGCAGAATAATGTGCTAATAAACAGACAATATCCTAATAATATGCATGATGATAATAAGCAACTAGTGAGAATTGGACCCTGAAGTGTTACCAAAAATACTATTGGTGCATGTCTAAAATACCCTGGTATAACCGTGGCTGTTAAAAAACAATACTGTAGAAGTACTATGGTATTTGGGCGGTACAGCAGCAACGCCAAGGTCATGGGTTCGATTCCCAGGGAAAGCAAGAACTGATCAAATGCAAATGTGGACCTTGAATGTAATGTAAGTCACTTGGGATAAAAGTGTCTGCCAAAATGCATAATAAATGTCCAAATACCATGATAGTACCATGGTATTTTTTTTATTTTTTATTTTTTATTGAAATGCACAAGTACCATAAGTTGGCATAGCTATACCATGGTAAATATTAAGGTATTACCATGTGATACTATAACTGTACCATGGTACAGCCAGAGTACTTTTCTGAAGGATCATTTCATGGTACTTTCATATAAACCATAGCAATATCATTTACTATGGTAAATTATCAAAAACATGACTTTTTTTTATCATATTCAGTGTTTTTGGACATTTGGAGTATCATATAAATTCTATACATGACTTTTAGCAACATGGTAAATGTTAAAGTACTTCAGAATTGCCATGGTACCTCAACAGTACTTTTTGTAAGGATGGCACTAAAAACGCATAATATATGTGTGCACTAAACACAAAAACCATATGTGTGTGTGTATGTGTACCTACTTAACTGGATTTTGGGGACAAATTTGTACCCAGAAGTGACCGAAACCTGGTAAATGACCAAAAACCACGATAGAACTTTTTTTGACGATTGACAATTTGATTATGTACCAATGCACTTTTATGGTAAGGTGCTTACAAAGACCATGATTATTCCCATGTCATGTTAGTGGTAGTACCGTGGTACGAGTTTGCACAGGTTGTCTGTACTGTGTGTGTGTGTGTGTGTGTGTGTGTGTGTGTTGGAGAGGAGAGAGTTAAAGCTCTTATCTCGATGCACCAGAACACATTCCACTATGAGGCCACAGTTTGCTAGTTTCCTGCCTTCTGCCCATTGCCCTATTTTTACCCCATCTTTACCCTCGTACCCTCCACAGCTTTTTCCTCCACACACACAAGCACTTCCTGCGATTCACACACGGCTACTGTGTTGTTTTAAAGGGTTATAACCTGTGCCAAAGCAACGCCAGCTTCACCGCGCCAGAGGAAATGTTGTGTGTCTTTGAAATGACATATACGTTTGATTTTGATGTATACAGTATCGTGTTCAGAGTCTCCGCTACTGTAAACTAACCTGCCGAACGAATGTGGCCTTTGAAATGAACATCCCTTTACAACCCGCTTCAGAAGCTCTTCTGAAAAACCTGAGACGAGCATCAAGGTCTTTTTCATACGCCAGAAATGTCATCTGCTTACTGAGTGACTAACCAAAACCAGATAAAATTAATAATACATTCTCAATGATTTTGGAAGTAAAAACAAATTAAGCACCATTGAGAGTCCAACAGTGATTCATTGCAGTGAATCACTGAGTGAATCAGTCAATTGAGTTTAAACTCAATGATTCATTAAAGTCCCCCTGTAGTCAATATTTTTATCCCTTAAAACTCATCTTTGATCACCAAAATTACATATTTAAACTTTTTTTCCTTGAAAAAAATGTCTTCATGCCTTAAAATATCTTGAATGTAACTCGACACCCTCACCTCATTTAGTATTCGCGGTTCTATGAATATGCAAATGAGCCCCGCCTCCACTCACTCACTCAGCTCAGAGATCCACTGGTTGACGATCACACGTTGATCTGATTGGTTACAAGGTCGTTTGTGACGTCAGAAACACCAGCGATTTCAAACTGAGAAAATACTCAGCAATGCTGTCGACTTATGAATTTACACATGGTTTGTCTTAAAGCATATTTTTTTTAAAACACAGACATAAAAACAACATTTAAAAGCTGGAATTTCACTACAGGGGGACTTTAAGTAAAGTACTATGATTATCGACTGTTGATATACTAGCACATACAAATGAAAAACAATGTGTTTTAAGGGAATTTCCTTGCATTAGGCATTTTAAATCGGACTGTAAAGAAAAAATAACATTTGTAAGCTATATATATATATATTAGGGCTGTCAAATGATTAATCGTGATTAATCACATCCAAAATAAAAGTTTTTTTTACATAATATATGTGGGTGCACTGTGTATAATTATTATATATATATAAATACACACACATGCTTGTATATATTTAAGAAATATTTTCATGTACATACTGTATATAGATTTATATATAATTTATATTATATATAAATATAAATATTTTATATATAAATAATATTTTTTTCTTAAATATACATGCATGTGTGTGTATTTATATATATACAAAATAATTATACACAGTGCACCCACATATATTATGTAAAAAAAAACTTTTATTTTGGATGTGATTAATCGTGATTAATCATTTGACAGCCCTAATATATATATATATCACATTTTTAAATGTAACTTTTTTTACGACATTGTCCAGCCCTAATGGTGTAATCTTACTGTAAGGACATTAATATTTTTATAACCCAACTAATGTTCCTCCTCAATGACAGTTCTCTAAAATCACATCTCCGTCTCGATTCACTGAAGTGTGTCTGTGGCATTTTTGTGGGAACGAAAAGGAGAAGAGAGATGGTTAAGAGCTGTGAATGTGAAATTAGCGGTGGCGGATCACTGGTCAGAGTTCAGATGTACACAAATACACGCGTGAGAATGAAATGAAGGAAAACACTCGCTGTGGAAGCAAATATACCGAATCGAAGGCATCATTAAGCATCTCTCTCTCTGAAATGTCTCCCTCACCGTATGTAATCCTTTTAAGGCTTTTCATGGGTTGGCACCTCAATACTTGACCAAACTTTTAATTCTACTCCAAAACTATGGAATTCTTTACCAATCGAGATAAGGCAAGCAAAATCTCTTAGCATCTTTACATTTTACCTTAAAACTAATTTTTTTTAGGGAAGCTTTTCGTTGACTATTTGTAAAATCAGATCCAAAAGCACACACATCCACAGCAAAACACTATGATGCTCAGGTTGGGTGCTCAACAAAATATTATATATAGAAAAGGAAAAAAAGTCAGCACACCTTCGCTCCAAAAATGTGAAAAATGTTATAGACTGACACACTTAGTTTACATTTTTCATTGTGGATTATTTTATATGGTGTATTTTGTTGCTTTAATTTTATATTGTGCATTATTTTATATGGTGTATTTTGTTGCTTTAATTTTCATTTTATATTGTGCATTATTTTATATGGTGTATTTTGTTGCTTTAATTTTCATTTTATATTGTGCATTATTTTATATGGTGTATTTTGTTGCTTTAATTTTATATTGTGGATTATTTTATATGGTGTATTTTGTTGCTTTCATTTTATATTGTGGATTATTTTATATGGTGTATTTTGTTGCTTTCATTTTAATTTTATATTGTGGATTATTTTATATGGTGTATTTTTTTGCTTTCATTTTATATTGTGCATTATTTTATATGGTTTATTTTGTTGCTTTAATTTTCATTTTTCATTGTGCATTATTTGATATGGTGTATTTTGTTGCTTTAATTTTATATTGTGGATTATTTTATATGGTGTATTTTGTTGCTTTAATTTTATATTGTGCATTATTTTATATGGTGTATTTTGTTGCTTTAATTTTATATTGTGCATTATTTTATATGGTGTATTTTGTTGCTTTAATTTTCATTTTATATTGTGCATTATTTTATATGGTGTATTTTGTTGCTTTAATTTTCATTTTATATTGTGCATTATTTTATATGGTGTATTTTGTTGCTTTCATTTTATATTGTGGATTATTTTATATGGTGTATTTTGTTGCTTTCATTTTATATTGTGGATTATTTTATATGGTGTATTTTGTTGCTTTCATTTTAATTTTATATTGTGGATTATTTTATATGGTGTATTTTTTTGCTTTCATTTTATATTGTGCATTATTTTATATGGTTTATTTTGTTGCTTTAATTTTCATTTTTCATTGTGCATTATTTGATATGGTGTATTTTGTTGCTTTAATTTTATATTGTGGATTATTTTATATGGTGTATTTTGTTGCTTTCATTTTATATTGTGCATTATTTTATATGGTGTATTTTGTTGCTTTCATTTTAATTTTATATTGTGGATTATTTTATATGGTGTATTTTGTTGCTTTAATTTTATATTGTGGATTATTTTATATGGTGTATTTTGTTGCTTTCATTTTATATTGTGGATTATTTTATATGGTGTATTTTGTTGCTTTAATTTTAATTTTATATTGTGGATTATTTTATATGGTGTATTTTGTTGCTTTAATTTTATATTGTGCATTATTTTATATGGTGTATTTTGTTGCTTTAATTTTCATTTTATATTGTGCATTATTTTATATGGTGTATTTTGTTGCTTTAATTTTCATTTTATATTGTGCATTATTTTATATGGTGTATTTTGTTGCTTTAATTTTATATTGTGGATTATTTTATATGGTGTATTTTGTTGCTTTCATTTTATATTGTGGATTATTTTATATGGTGTATTTTGTTGCTTTCATTTTAATTTTATATTGTGGATTATTTTATATGGTGTATTTTTTTGCTTTCATTTTATATTGTGCATTATTTTATATGGTTTATTTTGTTGCTTTAATTTTCATTTTTCATTGTGCATTATTTGATATGGTGTATTTTGTTGCTTTAATTTTATATTGTGGATTATTTTATATGGTGTATTTTGTTGCTTTAATTTTATATTGTGCATTATTTTATATGGTGTATTTTGTTGCTTTAATTTTATATTGTGCATTATTTTATATGGTGTATTTTGTTGCTTTAATTTTCATTTTATATTGTGCATTATTTTATATGGTGTATTTTGTTGCTTTAATTTTCATTTTATATTGTGCATTATTTTATATGGTGTATTTTGTTGCTTTCATTTTATATTGTGGATTATTTTATATGGTGTATTTTGTTGCTTTCATTTTATATTGTGGATTATTTTATATGGTGTATTTTGTTGCTTTCATTTTAATTTTATATTGTGGATTATTTTATATGGTGTATTTTTTTGCTTTCATTTTATATTGTGCATTATTTTATATGGTTTATTTTGTTGCTTTAATTTTCATTTTTCATTGTGCATTATTTGATATGGTGTATTTTGTTGCTTTAATTTTATATTGTGGATTATTTTATATGGTGTATTTTGTTGCTTTCATTTTATATTGTGCATTATTTTATATGGTGTATTTTGTTGCTTTCATTTTAATTTTATATTGTGGATTATTTTATATGGTGTATTTTGTTGCTTTAATTTTATATTGTGGATTATTTTATATGGTGTATTTTGTTGCTTTCATTTTATATTGTGGATTATTTTATATGGTGTATTTTGTTGCTTTAATTTTAATTTTATATTGTGGATTATTTTATATGGTGTATTTTGTTGCTTTAATTTTATATTGTGGATTATTTTATATGGTGTATTTTGTTGCTTTAATTTTATATTGTGGATTATTTTATATGGTGTATTTTGTTGCTTTAATTTTCATTTTATATTGTGGATTTTTTTATATTGCGTATTTTTGTTGTTTTATTTGTTTCTGTAGAGCGCTTTGAGATGTACAGTTAAAGGCGCTATAGAAAAATAAAGATTATTATTATTATTAGTGAGCAATAAAGCTCCATGGCATGACCATCTGATGTCATCATTTTACCATGGTAAAGCCACGGTGTGGGATGTTTTACTGCATTACTCAGATCATCTTACAGTCTCAGTTCACAGCCAGACGACAGGTTACACACATACAGCAGCAGGTCACATCACAAACGCCCAAAGTCAATAGAAACACAAGATGATTTGAAATGCGAGTTAATAATGAATAACACTCTATACGCTGGAGCTGGAGGAAATCACGTTTGGGGAATTGAGAGTTGAATCTATTTTTCATTGAAGGACATAAAACACAAAGCAGAAGTTGTGAGTCCGCTTCCCCATTGACGACGCGTCGCTCGTGTTTAATCTGCTCATCAAAAGTGCTTTCGAAGATCCGGCGGTCACAGCTTTTGTGTCTAACCAAGGTCCCTCGGGGCTTAAATCATATCACACGCTTTATTGACGGTAAACAGCATAAAAAATTCTGATAAAATTCTCTTATTTTATTTTTTATTTTATTCTTATTTTATTTCTTATTTTATTCTTATCTCTAAAATTCTCTGAGAAAATTTATTTAAAAAAAACAGTATTATTATAGTATATTAGAATTTTCAATTTTAGTTTTTGTTGTATGCTTTTGACATTTTGCATTTTTATTTAGCTGTAATGTATTGTTATTTCAATTTTACCATCTTCTGACGAAAAACTTTAAAGGTGAAGTGTATCCAGACAGGTTTCCCTGAACACGCCCCCTGTCTGCCATTGGTCAAGCACAGAATGTAGCCCCGCCCCAAACTCGCCCAATTGGTTGAGTCAATGTTACTGTGCCAGACCTGCTAAAACAAAACTCTGCACTGGGAAACGAGAACGTATTTTAACATGAATTACACACAATCACCTTTAATGATTTAAAAATACATTTTATTTAGTTATTTTATACAGATTTAATGTATTTTAGACGTGGAGAACTGTTTCTCCTTCTATTTAATCTTCCATTTAAGTGACGACTGCTCCTGAATGACACGCAAAAACACAACAAGGTCATTTTACACACTTATTCACATCCAAGTCATCAATCCGTAGCGATGTTCAAAGTTTTGTGACAAAGAGAAAAGTTGTCAAAACTAAAAACGCTAAATATCATCATGCTTTTAGCCTAGTTATATATAAGTTGAGTTCATCTTCATGTGGATATGTGCATGCATGTGTGTGTGTTACTGTAATTGTGCATGCATGTGTGTGTGTTACTGTAATTATATGGCTGTGTCTTTGCGAGAGAGCCACCTGGTGAGCTGTTATAGGGGAGAACAGTGGGGTCATTGTGTGTGTGTGCTGGGTGATACAGGCTGAGTGACCCATTTACACACACACACACACACACACACACACACACACACACACACACACACACACACACACACACACACACACACACACACACACAAGAGCCCACTATGTGTAAGACATCTGGAGGGCCTCAAACAGACGAGCATGACTACATACAACTGCATGAAAAGATACACACACAGGCAGACACTTAAACACACAAAGACAAGACAGACAAACACAAACACTCTCTTTCCCACAGTGTATGTCACTTACACACTCACGGTTAAACATGGAATAAAAAATATCCTACTAAAGGAGAGCTTTTCAAGCCAGTCTAGTAATTGACGCCATTTAAATTGCATCTTTGCATGTCTAATTCATTATAGTATGATGCAATTGTCTTAGACAATAATTAATGCATTGCTTAAAATCTGAGACAAATGCAAGTGTCATTTTATGCATATGAAGTTTGGTAGTAACTATGCTAGTGTACTCCAAAAGCACTAATCAAATAAACAGGTAACACTTTATTTTACAGTATCCGTTGCATATGTTACATCTTACTGTAGTAAATAATACCAGTAGATTTTGCACAATTGCATGCAACTAACCCTCAACCAAACTCTAATCCCTATAGTAAGTCCATGCAGTTAATTATTATTACTCAGTACTTTTAATTAGACTGTAACACTGACATAAACAGTCTTCAGATATGCACATTTAAAATGTACAGTATTTCTCTTCTAAGACAACGGACCAAAATGTTATATATGCAAATGCATTTTTCAACTCTAGGAAAATGGACCCAAAAATACTGATGATTCATGTTGGATTTGCATATTGTAATCCTAATACATATTGCATATTGTGACCCTAATAAACCAGAAAAAAACCCTGAGGATATGTGTGTACAGAGACAGACTGACTCAATCTCTGCTCCTAAAATCACCCTGTTCTCCTCAAATACATCTCTCAGAAAGTTCAAAGTAGCAAACAAAAACATCATAGCGTTTCTCTACGAATGCTTCAAATATTGCTAAAATACAGCAATACTCCTGGTAATTAATCCTCACAATATATATATATTACCATGGTGCACATCCGAAAAATCCAAAATAAGAATATAAAAAAGCATAGTAAAAATAATTATTGTAATACCATTGTACAAAAAGGTCATAGAATTAACATGGTAGCCTACTACTTTTGAAAAAATCACAGTATTACTATGGCACATTTTCAAATACAGACCATTTATAAAAAAACACACTGGTACATGGCCAAAACCATGGGTCTACTACTATGGTACATGCAAAAAACACTATAATATTAGCCAATATGTGCATATAAGCACACATGCAGCCTGTGGTTTGAGTTTCTGCTCAGACTGATGAACAGATTGTGTATTGTGTAAGTCAGTGTAATCAAGGCATCATATCTGACTGCATATCATATTACAGTAACGCTGAAATGCATCTGCTGGAGACACTCCTCCTATATGTTGTAAAACATGTGTTGTTCATTAAACTGAGATCCCGCTCAAGTTGAGACGCTTAAACCTGATGCACACTGATCAAAAAGCGTGCAGTGAAGTCGAAATATGTTTAGTCTGTCGACGGCGACTCACAATTGTTTACCTATCGAGAGAATAGAACAAAGACGGACTTTGGGTTAAACAAACAGCGTGGAAAGCTGAAGGTCGTGACCCGCACACATCTCGTGGATCAGCAGACGTAGCGCTGCCACTATGTTGTGACGGTTCTGCACAAACAGTCCTGCTTCCAAGTGGGTCAAAACCAAGACATGTTTCTGGCATCTTGCTTTCAGAATGTAATCAGATTCCAGAAATCAAATTTGCGGTGGCCGAAAACAATCGAATCAGACGGTGGCTCGTTTTGGGTTCCGTATAATTAATTGACTTAATAAAACAAAATGTGCAAATTCACTAAACGATTTAGCCGGAATTATCGTGGCTAATCACAGAGGATTACTACAATAACTCATTGCATTTGTAACGACTGCCAGCGCAGCGCTGTTGTGTTTTGCTGCAAATTCACGGCAAAGTCCCAGTAGAACGAGTGGGATTTGAAGTTGCTGTTCACAGAATGCTGAATGAATGTAGTCGGGATTCGCCTCTGGATATACTGTAATACTAAATGATATCATGGCCTCTGGATATAAACAACTGAGCTCCCGTGCTTACAGTGTGTGTGTGTGTGTGTGTGGTTTGAAACAGACATACTACAACGTTTGTTCTGCTTTCAGACTCTTATTTAAGTGTGTGAGTGTCATTCTGAACATCTAATGTGATCAAACTGCTGCCCTGACAAACTACATACACTTCAGTGTGCATTTTCTGGATGCATTTCTTAAAATGTGCAGCATGCAACCCGAGCACAATGCCAGAATGCAATGCAAACAGGAAGTGATGTCAACTGTGCATTTAACATGATGCATGGATATAATTGCATGCATGCCATTTGCTATATGCATCACATGCAATATATAAGTGATAATTTCGCATACTACAGCTGAAATGCACAATTCTACACCAGTATTTAGTTTCAAACTACATATTCTACAGTGTGCATTTCCTAAAATGTGCAGCATGCAACCCGAGCACAATGCAAGAATGCAATGCAAACAGGAAGTGATGTCAACTGTGCATTTAACATCTCCCTAATAACTAAAAGTAAAGATCTTTTCATACAAAAATTGTTTAAAAATGCTAAATAATGTTTTTACGGTAACACTTTACAATAAGGCTCATTAGTTAACATTAACTAAGAATGAACAATACTACAGCATTTATTAATCTTAGCTAATATTCATTTCAACATACTAATACATTATTAAAATCAAAGGTTGTATTTGTTAACATTAGTTAATGCACTGTGAACTAACATGAACAGCTGTTTTTTTATTAACTAGCATTGACAAAGATGAATACTGTAACAAATGTATTGCTCGTTGTTAGTTCATGTTAGTTCGTGCATTAACTAATGTTAACTAATGTTACCGTTTCTATTTCAGAGATGCATGTTGCATGCATATGCATACGACTGCATGCATGCCATTTGTTATATGTATCACATGCAATATATAAGTGATATAATTTTGCTGTAATTCATTCCAAACCCAGCCAATGCCTCTACAGGTGGCAGCAGTTGTACGTCTCAATAAAGGCTAATATTAGCAACAGAAAAAAACGTGAGTGAGTGAAACAGAAAGAAAGAGGGCAGAGGTCGACGTTCTATTAAAACTAATTTCACCACACCAGCGTCTGCCCGACTCGCTAGACTTTCACTCAGCCTCGTAAATGTGTCGCTGCAGACCGGCCATATTTAGACAGGTTTTACGCAAAGCTTTCTCCACCACAACACCTCTAAAGGAGCAAGAGAATGAGTTAAAGCACTAATACTTTAACTTTCACTGACACAAGCTCGTCGCTATGATGAAAAATGAGATTTTGTTTGAAAAGTATAGCTTACTTTCATAGGATTACATCACTCCAACAATGTTTTTTCTTGTAACACCAAAAAAGTCACTTTGGTTGTGCCTCATTTTCCTCATGGGTATTCATACTGCAATATATCATCAACAATATTAAGTAATTATACATAATTTTACATATTAACCGAAAAAGTTGAAGCCTTTTTTACCTAAACTTTTTTGCACAAGTATCTTTTTTACTACTGAATAGAATATATATATATATATATATATATATAGTGGTGTCAAATTGATTCATCATGATAATTGCATCTAACATAAAAGTTTGTTTACTGTATATAATGTGTGTGTGTATATATATAATTATATTGAAATGTATGTACAGTATATGTGTGTGTGGGTGTATATATATATAGACAAACTTTTATGTTAAATAGCACTATATATATATATATATACAGTATACTGTGAACAGCTGGGAACTGCTCGATTAAGCCACAATGGCACGTTTTACTTTAATGCACTTCCCCAATAATGAGGTTTCCATTTGTGAGTACTGGCAACACGTAGCGATGCTCTTAATGAGAGGTATGATGAGGGGAATACAGATATTGTTGTAAATCAAGGTCACAGGAGTAATCTGTGAGTTTGAGTGTGATTTGCTGGAGATGTGAGCTTATGATGAGCGCAGTGATGTTTGAAGGGTTTTGAGCACCAGCTGTTACACTTCTAATCCCACATTCTCTCTATCTGCTCCCCACTCCGTCATGACCGCTGTCTCTGCTTTTCTTTTTTTACTTTATTGCATTTCGCATGTCCTTATCTCACTCCATCTGTCCATTCTCTCATTCATGCCACTGTCTCTCTTTTTCACTGCTTTGTGAACTCAAACCTGTAGATGATTAGTGCAATGTTCATGTCGATCTTTTACATACAGTGCAATGAAATCAGAAAGCGATATTTTGTCAGACAAAGGCATCACAACAGCATATTCTGAAGTCATACGACCACAAATATGAGTCTTTAGGATATGAGTCACTACAAAATCTCATCTGATTTCAAATCACTTTTTAATCTCATTTGCACTTACAAATAACAAACTTTGAGCGATTGGTTCTTGGATTTATGAAACAAGTAGTAGGCCTATATTTTTACATTTTTAAACATACTTTTGTATTCAGCTGTTTAAACAGTAAAATATATTTAATACGTTTATTTTTATGCAATTTATCTGTTTTAATTATTTCCTCCTATGTAAAGCACTTTGAATTACCATTGTGTATGAAATGTGCTATATAAATAAACTTGCCTTGCCTTGCCTTGTATATAAATGATCTTATATATTATTTGCATTTTTATATACAATTACATATACGTGTTGTACGTTATTTTCAATGCAAATTAAATTGATCCGATGTATTATTTACATTTTACACAGAATAATGTACAATTTTACGTTTTTAATTCAACTAAAATCTCTTATTTACATTTTTACATTCAATTGCATACAATTTCTACATGCAACTTCACACAAATTGTAATGCAACTTGAACGTGTCGTTGTGTCTCTCACGAAGCATCGTATGACTTCGGAAGACATATACACTCTAAAAAATGCTGGGTTATTTCAACCCAAATTTGGGTCAAATATGGACAAACCCAAATGTTGGGTTAAAAATGTAATTAAAAAATTTACAGTTGAAAGTGAAAGTTGAAGTTGGGTTAACATTTTAAATTACATTTTTAACCCAGTTTGTCCATATTTGACCCAAATTTGGGTTGAAATAACCCAGCATTGTCATATGAACCCGATTGCTTTCATTGCAGGAGAGCAGCGTGAACATCCAGCTAAACATCTTCTTTTGTGTTCTACAGACGAGAGAAAGTCCTACGGGTTTGGAGCGACATGAGGGGCGAGTAAATGAAGACAGAACCTTGATTTGTGTGTGAACTCTCTCTTTAACACAGATATTATTATGCGTTCTTTGTGTGTGTTTGCGGCACATGAAAGCTGCTGTACCCCACGCATGCCCTCTGGGCTCTGGCACACATCCACTACTCCCTCAGCCTCTTTCTTCTTTCTCTCTCCATCTAAGCTTTAAGCACACAGCATCCACACAGTGTCGTTCTCCGGGTGAAAGACGGCAGCTTTTGAGACACTTTTGATGCCCGATTTACCACGGTATGGCAGACTCAAAGATCCCATATACAAAAACAGAGAAAGCAACATCATAAAACGCTGCATAACACGCCATACGCGGCGGCCTATCTGTAAAACACACACTTTGGACGGGTTATCTGTGCTTGTTGAATGTTTCACACACAATACACTAGTATGGTAACACTAGATGGTGTGGAAATCAGTGCCAGCCATCTCATTTGAATCACTGTGTCTATTGTACGCAAACACTGACTGTCTTTTGCATGTATTTAAAGTGTCCGACATCATATAACATGAAGACTATACTGTTTGCACAAGCAAAACATTAGTGCATTCAAATCACTGAATAAATATCCCATCTAGCAACTGCGACCAGCCAAAACGCAGTAGCGACTTTTGCACTTATATTTTGCTCAAGGAAAAGCTAGTCGAGTTAACAAACATGCACGCACACTTGATTCAAACGGGTTTGGTAATCTAGGATTATAATCTACATAATTTTGCATCTTTTTTCAGTGCATTTTTATTCAGCCAGCCAGAACGCGTCTGTGCTGAGAGTGAATTCGGGGCTGAAATGGTTTAGCAAAAGCTTGAGCTGATTTGACAGGACAAGTACACAGGAAAGCTATTACTGTGGCTGGTGTGAAGAGAACAGACTCAACGGCTACGTTTGCAGATGGCTTTTTTTCTTCAATGATTTCCTCTCGTTCTCTCTTCTCATTTTAATCTCACCTCGAGCTGCACGAGACTCTTTATCTCACACCATTAAAAGCTGCAGCACTGTTTGCACGGCGGCGCTCAGTGTTTGTTTAAGGATGTGAGCTCACGACAATGATTCTGGACCAACAATCTGAGGCCATGGCGAGGTGAAATTAAGTCATAACTGCATGCGAATATACATTAACCACATTACCAGCATGATCTCATTCATATTCGGACAGTAGGTCTTCGTGCGCATGGTTCACGTGATCATGTTTGTGTGTTTGGATATGCACCTTTAAAGTCCCTCTGTGGTGAAAATCAAGTTTTTAATGTTGTTTATATGTTTAGGTGGTGTTTCTAATATACAAACCATGTCAGTCAACACCATTGCTGAGAATTTTCTCCTTAAAACTGCACTTTATCAAAGACAGACTCAAAACGCCCCTGTTTCCTACCATCACAAACAAGTGACCAATCCCGTCACGAGGGGGGCGGAGCTTCTCTTCACTGGGTTTCTATGATGTTCAAATCATTTCTAAGACTGAGGATGTATGACTCTAAGATGGCCAACAGGAACGTGGTGTGTGTAACATTAGCAACACATTATTAGCTGTTTGATAACGTAGTCAAGCCAAAGGCTAATCAGATCAATTACAGTCCGTTACCATTAGATACATAAAACGCATTAATATTCTGATACATGGACTGTATAATTCACTCTTCCTCTTCTTCTTCTCAGTCAGATTCTGTTTCAAACATTTATGGCAGAATTAAACCAATATTTCTACTTGCCATCATGTAGCGTTTACCGTTGAGCGAGTGGATCCGGTAATCTGAGCTGGTGTGAGTGAGTGGAGGCGGAGACTCATTTGCATATTCATGAATTCACATATACTAAGTGAACCAAGGGTGTAGATTTACATTCAAACTATTTTAAGGCATAATTCAAACATTTAAATATGTCATTTTGATCATCAAAGATGAGTTTTAATGGATAAAATGATTAACTTCAGAGGATTTCAATGTATTGACAGAATCTACAATATACTTTTAAGTATGAACAAGTTTAGAGACGTACAAATCTGTGCAAATCCCCAGTAATTGCCATTTTCAACTCATTTATTAGTAAATGATGCAACTTTGTCAGAGAAAGACCATTTATTTTACTGATAAATTAAATCCAGATGTGACTTAAGACTTTAAAAGTCACTTACACACTGAATTTAATTATCTTCAAAGCTGAAATATGCGTGAAACATTGCCATTGCTAAAGCTTAGCATGTGTTTCATTCATCATATTGTCAAATTAACCCAAATTCATTAAATAAATGTGATGCTGTTAAAAAATAATGTTAACGCTTTACAAGAGCTCTCATTTGCTAACAATGAGCATTTATTTATGGTCGTTAATAAAAATACAACTGTTTGTTGTTTGTTCATGTTAGTTCACAATGCACTTACAACTTTTGATTTTAAAATGTTTTATTAAATTTTGAAATTAACATTGCCTGACATTATTAAATACATAGAAGTATTGTTCATTGTTTGTTCATGTTAACTAATGAGACCTTATTGTAATGTTTTACCAAAATGTTTAATTGATTCTAACTTTGTCCTTAACCTAATTTTACCACAAACAAATCTCTAAAGTTGTAACAGGATCCTAAAATTGCACCTATATGTGCCGTATGAATATTAATGAGATAGCCATTAAAAGCTGGAACAAACCAAGTTCTCTCAGACTCGAGGGGGGGTCACAGAAAGATCCGCTTCAGGAAGAGTTCAGGAGCGAGTGGGCCGATCCGGGCTCTTAAAATTCCTGAGGTCTATCTGACAACAGAGATACGGCCATCGCGCTCTTGTTTTAAGAACAAGGCCTCTGTTTTCCCCTGACTTGGCTCTTTCCATTCACTCGTGGTACGGAGGGCCTCTGCGTCGCTAAAAAGGGCCCGTGTTTATTTGCACATGTCCGTCATACGATTTTCTCGTGTTAGCACTAATGCTACGATATGACCTCGGAGAGACACACCGGGCCGCTCGGTTTAACCAAATAATCAGGCAGCAGAAGAAATTATATTTACCCGAGTTGTGAAATTGATAAGACGAAAATACTGAAAAATATCAGATAAAATCTGAATTTTGCAGAACGCTGGATAAATGCAAGTTAAATACAAATATTTAAAATTAATTAATTAGGTAGAGCTCAAACTGTAGAGCGTGACGCCAGCAACGCCAAGGTCATGGGTTCGATTCCCAGTAAATGCATGAACTGAATGCAGTGTAAGTTGCATTGGATGAAAGCATCTGACAAATGCATGAATTATGCTTAGTAAACACAATAAATCACTTTATCCCATATATTTTGGCCCATAAGATTATGCAAAAAGCTTTAAAAAAAAAACTATATTAAATGCAAAGATAAACATGCCATGGAATGCATGAACTGATAAAGTGTATATCTTGAATGCAATGTAAGTCGCTTTGGATAAAAGACAGTATGTGCAAAAGTAATAGTGCATTTTGTGCAATGGCTACCAAGAGCATGCAAACATAATTCACGGTTTTCCTACTCATGTCATGTTAATCATTTAAGCACATATTTGCTTACTTTTGTACAATAAACAGTTCTGGTCGTCACTTATAAAGTCTGAGTCACGAAGCAAAACTGCTGTAGGAAACGCTGGTTTATGCATCGCTATAAATAAACGTTTTTTGGGTGTTTTTTTTTTTTTTTTTGCTTAAACTCGCTTTTTTCTGCAAGCTTGCTTCATAGTTTCCAGCAAAAATCTGGCACTGGGAAAGGCAAAGCCTCATTAAGAGTTTATATCCCGACCACAATATCAATAGCATGGATAAAAAAGGGACAGAAAGATTACAGTAAGACCCGGCTTACAGCGGCGAACGGCTCGTGCCTTTGAAATGTCAAGAGGAAGGAGGAGGTGAACCCATCACCAAACTCATTTAAACACTCGCGCAATACAAATATTCTCCTGCGCTTTCGCCCTGCAGGTATATTTAAAACATAAACGCTGTACGTCTCTCTCTTTCTGTGAAATGGAGGTGCGCAGAACATTCCAGACTATCAAACGACCGGTGCAACGATTTCCACATGCGAGCTTAGTCAGGCAAAAATATCCCGAAAACAGGAGCTAATCTGTGACTTTACGCGGCGTCTCACGCCTCCTCCACTGGTGCCTAATCTCGAACCGCAGCAGGCGAACAAATTAGGAGCTTTCAAAAAGAATGCCTGCTAAAAAATAATTAAGAAAATATTTTTAAAACAAAGTTGGTCGGAAGAATAAAAAAAAAACACCGACGCGTCGCCTGGCTTTGCTGATTAGCTGTCGTTAATTATGAAAGCGTTAAGAGATGCTCAGCGCCAGTCTGCCAGAATCCGCCTGGCGACGAGGAGGACCCGGTTGAGACCAGCTGCGAGTGGCAGCGATGCCATTTTCACTTGCCACTTGTAATTTGAAGTTTACCCTCCGCCGTAACCGCGTCTGGAAAAACAAACAGTTTATCTCGTTCTCACCACGGGTCAGAGGAAACCTGCACTGTAAACTCATACGCCTGCTGTTTCAAATAACTGCAAACATGCTTCCAACAGTCCTGAACTTACAGTAACTAGTGCTGCTGATGTAACTAACCCTGTGGTTTAATATCTGAGTGAACCTGCAGTTATCCTCCAGATCTGCAGGACATTAGCACTACTAAACTCTTACACATCAAACACACACACTGACTCTGTTTACTACTCATGGTTTACCAGCCCGGGGCTCTTTATCCTGAGGCAGGCGTTGCTTTAACAGCCCTAAACCATACGGCCCACAGGGGAGAACATCACAAAGATAATCTGTTTAACGTCTCAATTGTTTCTCCAAGATTACATGGACACGTCTTTTGCTTTTTTGCTTTTGCATTTCCGGCTTAGATACGATTTCCAGAGTTTAAGATCTCAAAAATGTGTCACATTGATTTCTGTAGCACTGCAGATTTCACAGAAATAAACGTTTCTGGCAAAATTCATCAATAATGAAATTACTTCAATTTGCTCTACAGAAGACTATAGTTATTATTCAGCTCAATTTAGTGCTTTTGCCAAGATTAAAAATGCAATTAAATCCGGTATGAAGTCAAATATTTCTCATCAACTCTCAAGCTATTTTCTCATTTATTTATTTGTATTATTTCTCATTAACATCTGAATTTTGTTCGTTTTTATGAGAAATTAGGTTTCTAGAGTTTTCCAGAGTCCTCAGATTTGCCATGATAAAGTGTGCAATCAAATTCAAAATAAATTGTAATCAAATTCACAAAGATCTGCATTCATTTTAAATGCACGACAACTATTTTCGCATTTATCTATTTGTATTATTCCTCTAATTTCAGGAGAAATATGAGTGAAAACATGTGAAAACTCCACAGATATGAGTTGGAGAGCAAATTTAGACTTTAGCTTTTTCCTCTAAAGCTTCAGATCTCAACAATGTCTCAAACAGTGCTCAGATTCACCAAGATAACGTGCGCCCACACTTTCTCCACATTTATTTTAAAGCACGACAGCTATATTCTCATTTATCTATTTTCATTACATTTTAGACATTTCTCCTGAAATTAGAGTATAACTCCTGAGCTGTGAACGAGCAACCGCTGAGCAATACAACGAGCTCACAAGCGCACACATTTAAACACAACAAATCCAGCTCCTGTTTGTTCCTAATTCAATTTATTCTCTTATTAAATCTTTATAATCCATAATGTCTGCGTTTCCAGCGGCGTTTCTCTGGCTCAGACCTTTTCCTAAATGCTTCCTACCTTCCGCCGAATGAGTGAAACGACACCAAATTGCTTTTCCAACATGCAGTCGGCTTGATAAAGACAGCCGTCAGTTCCTCTGCCATACTTTCTTTATGGTCTATGTGATTACGAACTGCAACCCACACTCTCTTCCAATCTGTCACGCAGCCATACACTCGGCCAGAGAGAGAGAGAGAGAGAGAGAGAGAGAGAGAGGCCAGATTCCAGTGTCTTTGTGTCAAAGATTAGGAGCTGGAATGGAGAACTCACTGTTTGCTCTGGGATCGTACATTATCCCGACTACAACAACACAAAACATTCCTCATCAGTTCCCGCACACATCCCGCGGGACCGCTTCACGCTCATATTCTTGACTTCGTCTCAGGAGCTTCTCCTAAAATAATCACAAACCAATTTTCACTCACAAAATTGCTTGTAAATTTCACAAATAACTGCAAAGAAACAAACTGAATTAGGCTAAACGTGAAATGTTATTTACAAGCGCAGTATTGAGCTCGACGGCTTTTAATTAATCCGTGCACACTTTTAAACACTCTTAAGGAGACATTGAAGAAGATGCGTTTCGTCCATAATGAGAGCCTAAGCCCCTCCCCTTCCGGTCGACCGCCATGGGACATATTTAGGAAAAATATTGTATGGTAGTCAATGGTGAGAGACAACAAATATTTTGATCTCGTTTGAATTGTGCCCTGAATTACACATATGATGTTTGTCAATTTAAAAGATACATTTTAAAGTCAAGAAAGTCGCAGTTTGATGTAAAACTGTTGAGGAATAAGACTGAAAATACGTTATTACAAAGACTACAAACCCCAAAGGCGCACATTTTCTCTCAATGAATGAAGCTAACTTTACTGAAGCTAACTTTACTGAAGCTAACTTTACTGAAGCTAACTTTACTGAAGCTGACTTTACTGAAGCTAAGTTTACTGAAGCTAACTTTACTGAAGCTAACTTTACTGAAGCTAACTTTACTGATGCTAACTTTACTGAAGCTAACTTTACTGAAGCTAACTTTACTGATGCTAACTTTACTGAAGCTAACTTTACTGATGCTAACTTTACTGAAGCTAACTTTACTGAAGCTAACTTTACTGATGCTAACTTTACTGAAGCTTACTTTACTGAAGCTAACTTTACTAAAGCTAACTTTACTGATGCTAAGTTTACTGAAGCTAACTTTACTGAAGCTAACTTTCCTGAAGCTAACTTTACTGATGCTAACTTTACTGAAGCTAACTTTACTGAAGCTAAGTTTACTGAAGCTAACTTTACTGAAGCTAACTTTACTGATGCTAACTTTACTGAAGCTAACTTTACTGAAGTTAACTTTACTGAAGTTAAGTTTACTGAAGCTAACTTTACTGATGCTAACTTTACTGATGCTAACTTTACTGAAGCTAAGTTTACTGAAGCTAACTTTACTGAAGCTAACTTTACTGAAGCTAACTATACTGAAGCTAACTTTACTGAAGTTAACTTTACTGAAGCTAACTTTACTGAAGCTAAGTTTACTGAAGCTAACTTTACTGAAGCTAACTTTACTGAAGCTAACTTTACTGAAGCTAACTTTACTGAAGCTAAGTGTACTGAAGCTGACTTTACTGAAGCTGACTTTACTGAAGCTAAGTGTACTGAAGCTAACTTTACTGAAGCTAACTTTACTGAAGCTAACTTTACTGAAGCTAACTTTACTGAAGCTGACTTTACTGAAGCTAAGTGTACTGAAGCTAACTTTACTGAAGCTAACTTTACTGAAGCTAACTTTACTGAAGCTAACTTTACTGATGCTAACTTTACTGAAGCTAACTTTACTGAAGCTAACTTTACTGAAGCTAACTTTACTGAAGCTGACTTTACTGAAGCTTACTTTACTGAAGCTGACTTTACTGATGCTAACTTTACTGAAGCTAACTTTACTGAAGCTGACTTTACTGATGCTAACTTTACTGAAGCTAACTTTACTGAAGCTAACTTTACTGAAGCTAACTTTACTGAAGCTGACTTTACTGAAGCTTACTTTACTGAAGCTGACTTTACTGATGCTAACTTTACTGAAGCTAACTTTACTGAAGCTGACTTTACTGAAGCTAACTTTACTGAAGCTAACTTTACTGAAGCTAACTTTACTGAAGCTAACTTTACTGAAGCTAAGTGTACTGAAGCTAACTTTACTACCAAAGAAAGGTATTAAATAAACAGAGTACAGTTTAATCGCATGTAGAATTTAAAGGGGCATTTCACCCAAAAGTTTAAATTTTACATAATTTGTATGAATATAAATATAAATTGTGACATTGTGATATATATAGCCTATATATATTAAATAAACAGAATCCCTTTTACTTTAATGTAGAATTTGGAGGGACGTTTCACCCAAATATTAACATTCTGTCATCATTTAATCATCCCAAACCTGTAAGATATGAAATGTCTGTGGTTTTTGTTGTTTGTTTGATTGTTTGTCCATACAATGGAAGTCAATGGACCCCAATGTTGTCCTACAAAACATCGTCTTTTGTCTTTTGCAGAAGAAAGAAAGCCATTCGAGTTGGGAACGACATGAGGGGGGAGTAAATGATGAATATATTTCTATTTTTATTTTGGGGTGAATTATCCCTTTAACCCAGTCTCCACTTGCTCTCAATTGAGTCAAATTGCTTAGCAGCAAAAAATTAATTATTAAAAAAGTCTCATTTGTGGTTTTTCTTTCAAGCCCAGTTTAAAGGCCTTGAAGCCACTCGAGAGGCGTTCAACCCTGGGTTAGACATGAAATGATCAAGAGATTCGCTGTTTAGCAGATGAACCTGAATAAAAGCATGTGATGAGAGTCGGACAGGGTTGAAGAGAGACAGTCACAGGTCGAGAGGCGAAACACGCTCAACAGAGCTCACGCCTGCATGTTAATTACACTGGAAACACTCACAAGTCTCTATTCAACACTGTCTCTGTGCGACACACACGTCGAAGCTTCGGGCTCTGGCGTTTGAGTCTATAGACGAGTGTGAGAGATGCTGGAGGAGTTTCCCCGTCTCACACACACACATAACTCTGATATTGTTGATTGTTGAACCCATTTCTTGAGACGTGAACTGAAATGGTTGTAGTTCACGAAGGCTTTGAAACACAGACCTAAGGTTGGTCTCACACTTGGATGAAAGAACTTTAAAAAATTGAAGTTTACTGTAAACCAAAATATATATTTTACAAAACTCCAAAAAAATTGATGGAAAATCAAAGCCACATCTAACCCTCTGGTGCTGTTCGCACGTCAGTCAAAAATAACCAAAAGTTTATTTAATATGTTGTATTTTTATGGGATTCTATGGTAATAAATTATAGTTATGGAGTAGTTATAGAGAGAGTGACTTCTTACAAATACCTAGGTATTTGGATTGATGATAAATTGTCTTTTGGGGTCCATATTGAGAGCCTTTTAAAAAAGACCTAAGTTAGGGTTTTATTTTAGATTAAAGAGGTGCTTTCCTTATTCAGCAAGGAAAAAGTTGGTGCAGAGTTCATTCTTAACAGGTTTGGATTACGGTGATTTAATGTATATGCACTCTACCTCATTTTTATTAAAAAAAAACTAGATGTATATTATATCACTCTGCCTTACGTTTCATTACAGATGCAACAGCTAGGACTCACCATTGCACTCTGTATGAAACTGTACAATGGCCCTCCCTCTCTCTCAGAAGAAAATCTCATCTATTGATTTTTATTGGCAAAGCACTAATGGGTAAATTACCCATTTACATTTCAAATTTACTTACTTACCAAAACAGTATTTACAGAACAAGGTCGTCAAAAAAAATATTATTAATTATTCCATCAACAAAAACAGAATTTGGTAAAAAAGCTTTTTCATCATATGCACCAAATGTCTGGAATGAACACCAAAACACCTTAAATTTAGAATCACTTCCATCTATTAATATTTTTAAAAACCTTTTAAAGTCAACTTTGACTGAACGGTGTAATTGTTTTTAACTAGGTACCCTTTAAATTATATGTTTGTATTTACTTAAGTTAAACAAAATGTCTTGTTTGTATATGTATAGTCTATGTATAGAGATTTGTTGTGTAGTATGTAATTTTTTGTCCTGTTTTTTTTTTTTTTATTATGTTTTTTCTTTGGCCGCCTATCTTGACCAGGTCTCTCTGGGAGAAGAGTTACTGTAACTCAATGGGACTATTCCTGGTTAAATAAAGGTAAAAAAAAAAAAAAAAAAAAAAAAAAAAAAATTATCCATTTATTCACTTTTTGAGCATGGCCCTGAAAATTTAATTTCCAACTTAAACTGTCATAAATATAAAAAAAAAATCTTCCCTATAGTGCCGTATATCTGATTGAAACACTTCTGGAACAAGAACAAATGTGGGCGGGGCTTGATTGTGTCTGTGAGGAATTGATTGGATGGTTGTGGTTTGCTATTGGCTGATCTCATGTGAGTGACAGGTTATAGCCCCGCCCACATCATCAGAGAAGAGAAGCTGCAAGAGGAAGATATTCTGATTCAAGATTATTAGCACAATAATGATGTGCACGGATAAATCATTTAGAATAAAAACTGCAATAAAAAACTTCTTGGAGAGTTCCCGTGTCCCTCGGGTGTCTTCTCAGGGCCCGGGCTGGTGGTGATCGACTCCAGCAGTGTTTGCTCAGGACACGCCACAGGACACTCAGTGTTTGCCCAGTCTCTCTCTCTCCATAAAGCTGATGCATTCCAGCGCATACGCCGTATTTATTTATCTCACGTCCTCTGGTTTATCGTATGACTGTCTTTTACATTCAGTTCTTAGAGTCATCATGTGTGGAGCAGAAACACACATTACACAACATCTGCACTCGTGTCTGCTCATGTCCGGGTCATATTTCACACTCAAATCAATAAAGAGAAATAAGTAATTGCATTTTGCTTATAGAAGATGACTAGCAATAGCAAGTAGCTAACAACAGGCGATTTTAAAAAAGAGACAATTAGTATATATATATATATATATATACTTGTATAATGTATATGTATATAATTAAATATTAAATACATTTAATATACAGTATATAAATAATGTTTAATTAATGTAATAATAATATACTGTATATACAACAAATATTAAAGTGACATTTATATATATATATAATAAAATAATATTATATAATTATTATATTAAGTAAAATGTTACTATATATATGTATATTTGACATGTTTTACATGTTTTAATTAATATAATACATATATATATAACAATTTTTATACAATTGTTATATGGATTAATATATATCTTATTGATTAAAATATATATTAAAATTAAATAAATACATACATTTATATTATAAATACTACTACAAATACTAAAATGACATATTTATTTAGTAAAAATGTATGTATTTTTTATTTTAATATAAATAATAATATATTTGAATCAATAAGATATATATTAATCCAGATAACAATTGTATACATTTATATATATATATATATATATTAATTAAAATACATTATTTTATATAATATATATATATGCTACAGTAATGCTTCAATATTTGTCGTGTGTGTGCGTGGCTTGGGAATATGACCTTGACATGTGATTGGTGGGATTCACAAAGTCATGAGTCTGAATGTAATACGGGAAGACACATATAAACAAACACTAGCGACTATCAGCCTCGAATCCCACAGGGAAAAGGTAGTTGGTCACAGCTGAGTTCATTTTGCAACTTGTGTGGTATTTTCTGGGTTAGCGAGTCGCTTTAGCTTCTCTTCAGCTCAGCTTCAGGTGGACCCGTCGCCTGTCAAACCGGGACATAATCAGAGCCCAAACAATATCAGCAACTTCCAGGCCTTGTCAAAGTTTCCTGCGTTTACAGCTCATAAAAAACTCCCACGAAATGTGTTTTTTGCAGCCGGGCCCCCACGCGCTCTTCCTCGGCCCTCGCCGGTGCTTTAATGAGAGTATTTCACACCGTCAAGCTGCAAAAGCCATGCATACTCAACATTTACCTCGTATACTTTATTTATACACATTCACTCTGTTCTGAATGATTCATCGGTGCATATTATTCCATGTTTAACTATTTTTGCAAGCCAATATTCAGACCTATTTTGATCAGAAAACCCACTTTTTTAAAAACAAATTCTCACTTAGAAATTTGTGAATGGCATTTCGAGGTGGTTTTGACTTTACCTTCCTCACCCTGAGCTAAGATTTCACGTTATTATGTGTTTTTTTGTTTTACTTTTTTTGCACCGTTCACATCTATCGGACCCTCGTTATCAATGCCGCAATATAATCCTGCAGATTTAGCAAGTGCTTTATGCTTTCATAACTCATTTCCAGCGGCGCCTTGCGAGCCGGACGAAGTGCTTTCAGTAAGATGAGCTCAAATGCTTTCACTAAAACTTTTTTCTGTGGGTCTGTAGAAAGCCGCAGATGAGCGAGGTGACAGGTCCACAATGAAGCCGAGTCCGCTAAAAATAATCAGTGAGTGCTTTCATTGTATTTATGTAACACTTCCTTTAAAAACCCCCACAGCAGGACGGCAGAACACCTCCAAAGAAACAACACCAGTTAGTCATTGAGAAACGCTCGAGTTAGAGACAAAAACAGGCCCTCGATTTACTTTTTATATGATCCGGGCCTAAATATGAATGCTTTTTAGTAGTGCTTGATATTCCAAATCATCAAAATAACTCTGAAATGACTTTCCCTTTCAGCTGACATCAGCGAAATGCAACATACAGACACTTTTCACCATGCAAACAAGTCCTAACGGGTGAAATCAACACCGATACATGCTGCATTTTCACCTAAAGAAGCACGAGCTAGAAACCCTTTGATCACGCACACCATCTTTGCATAAAGGTCACGTTTACTGACATAAAACAAGAGCAGAAAATCAGCCAGATCTGCCTCAAACCGGCGTCTGATGTCAATAACATCCGGATGGGGTTTATGCAGGAAATCAATTGTATCTGACCGATAAACACAACAGCAAGATAAATGCATAATTCAGACCCGATTCGGCTCGGAAATCATCACACACACACAAAAAAAAAACGAAATCCAAATTGTCTGCGCTCACATGTGCAAGCAGGGGTTAAAACACTTCCTGACCAAAAAGAGACAAACTGAAAACCACACACACGTGGGTGACAAAGAAACTGTGCGAATTCTGCGATGCCATCCTGTTTGGTTTAGGTTCAGCTGCCACAAAGATATTTCCTATTTCAAACGTGCACAAGCAGCCATTTTATGATGAGATATAAAACAATCGCTCTGCTTGCCGGGGAGCGAAAGACAATTCGAAGCGTTTTCATTTAAACGACATCCGTCGACGACAATCCACCGGCTTCGAGTTCTGAGCCATTGCCATGCCGAGTGCACTAGAACAATAAACTTGTGTCTTTCATGGGGACGATCAGAGTGTGGCAACATCTGGCGGCGGGACTCAGCTCTGGGTCTCCAAACCGCTGACTGACAATTATGGTCGGCTGAGAAATCCTGTAATGGATGCGTGCAACCCTTCATAACTCCATCCAAAATGACATGCTACAGTCAAACAAAGATTATTCAGAGATATCATTTGTGATATTTTTTTTACTAGTGTGCAGGACACGCTAGTAAAAGTTCACTGATGTAAGTGAGGAGAGCAAAATAAAGTCAACTGTGACATATTATACCCAATAATTCTTCATACAGTCAAATTTGGGACCAACATTTATTCCTCCACTTTGAGCTGATCATGTTTTCTTCAGTGTGTTTTCTGTAATTGCTAATGCTCTTTTTACACACAGACTGAACAACATGAAGCATTGCTTGGTCACTGGTTGAGCTAAACTGGTATTATCTAATTGTGTAGTTAAATTTAACAGCTGACAGATATTCAACATAATTCATGTGTGAGAGTCTAACCGAAGGACGGACAAAACCAGTCAAATATCAACTCATTTAATAACTCTTATTCCCGTTTTCTATAGCGAATGAACTGTGATAATGTGAGAAATGTTAAAGGTGTCTGAATACGTTTTGGTTTTACTGTATATGTGCACATGCATTTGGGGGTGCAGCTACACCACATCCTGAAAGGGGGGTCTCGGGTGGACCACTGCTTCTGTGAGGCGCTGACGGGTCGGAAACACATGCCCCACATCAAGCACTGACAGGTTCTGATCAAAGTGCCCCGGCGCCCTGTGGGGGATTTCAATTAATGTCTTCCAGTTCGGTCTTATTTTCCGTCGGTTCATTGTGAGGTCATATTACAACAACAAAATGCCCAGTCAATTCTAATGCAGATTTATTGATGTGTTATATAGAACTCTCGGGATCTTGACCAAGCCAAAAAGGTTCCATATAAGGAGAAATTTCTTAAATGATTGCATAATTATGAACAGGTTATTCCTGGTTCATATATAAAATGTAAATTAATTAATTAAAACTAAATTATGCCGTAATGGAACCTCTAAAAAGGTTCTATAAATGCAGTGGCTCACGGAACCCTTTAAGATTCTATTAGAACTGGTGCTGTCAATCAAATCGATTAATCACGATTAATCACGATTAATCACGATTAATCACGATTAATCGTATCTAAGTTTGTGTTTACATAGTATATGTGTGTGTATGTATAATTATATTTATTTATATATTTATTCAGACATATGTCTCTGTGTGTGTGTGTGTGTGTGTGTGTGTGTGTATACTGTATACACACACATACATATATAATAGATATAAATAAATAAAATAAATATAGATTTAACTGTCTCATTTGTAACAGTAGTTAATGCATTAACAAACACGAACGATATATTTTTACAGCATTTATTAACCTTACTTAATAATATTAGTAGTTAAACATGTTCAGGTTAGTTCACAGTGCATTAGCTATTATACAACTTTGGATCTTAATAAAAATGTTTTAGTAAACGTTGAGATTAACATGAACTAAGATGTAGAAGTTGTGTTCATTGTTAGTTCATAACGAATGTTAACAAATAAAACCTTATTGTCTTATATAAGTGTTACCGGAGATTTTATTACAATAGTTCTAACAAAGAAAAATGTCAATAAATGCACGCAAATAAAAGAGAAAAATTAGGTTCTTCTAATTAGTGCTGTCAAATCGATTAATCGCATCTAACATAAAAGTTTGTTTATATATATTATAGTGAAACTGAACAAGGCTTAATTCCATCCATTGGGAATCGATTAAATGGTGAAAAGTGAGCGTATCATTGCCAGAATAAAGACAGTGGTTGAACTGGATGGAAAAGTGCAGGATTGGCGACGTCAGCTGAAAACGGAAAGTCGTTTAAGAGGCAAAGCAAGTTATTGCATTTTGATGAAAGATTATGAAGGCATTTTTTCTCCTTTATAATAACATGCAGTGATAGATCATCCACGAAAAATGCTCTTAGAAAGTACATTCTGAATCACCAAAACCACAGCAGCAGAAAACCCCTGAGACAAACTCCTGTTCACCTGAAGGGATGACGATCACACACACACACATCTCGAGATTCACATCATCCAGCAGGCACTAAACTCGGCCTCTGTATCAGCGAGTGTCCCAGAAGTCTGTGCAGTTCTCATTCCCCCGCGGACAGGCTTCGTGATTATTTACCGGCTGCATTACTGAATCAGTTGCTATTCACCATGAAGCCAGCAGACATTCGGCGTTCGTTCGCCCTCTCTCTCTCTCTCTCTCTCTCTCTCTCTCTCTCTCTCTGCCAAGGCCAATTAGTGCTCTGCTGCGCCGGCACCCCCACAGCGACTGACAGCGCTTCACAAAACGCCAGCTACATTTACTGCATTACTGCCCGAGTGTGTGACTGGGCTGCAGACGCTTTTATACGGGATACAGGGCAACAAGAAAAAAACACCAAAAAAATGCTAGGTAATTTTTGCACGGTGGTCACCTGAAGCGTTCTGCTGTTTTACTGTCAGCGAAAACAAATGTACAGTGATTATTAACGTCCCAGGGCGTAGAAACCACTATATAGGCTAACTGTGGGGTAGTAGTCCAACAAAATAGGTTTTCCAGAGGTAAGATTCTGATACCAATCTAGAGAGCAATATAATGTTATACAGGTGAAACTCAAAAAATTAGAATATCGTGCAAAAGTTCATTTATTGCACTAATTCAACTTATATATTCAAACTAATATATTATATAGACTCATTACATGCAAAGTGAGATATTTCAAGCCTTTATTTGTTATAATTTTGATGATTATGGATTACAGCTTATGAAAACCTTTTCACAATATTCTAATTTTGACTTTGGGGTTTTCATAAGCTGTTCAAAATTATAACAAATAAAGGCTTGAAATATCTCACTTTGCATGTAATGAGTCTATATAATATATTAGTTTCACCTTTTAAGTTGAATTACTGAAGTAAATGAACTTTTGCACCATATTCTAATTTTTCGAGTTTCACCTGTTTATATGATAAAGTAATTGGGGTGTGGGATTTACTTTTTCACTCAGAAATGACTAGTAAATTTGACCAAGAATTACAAAGAAACACATTAAATAAATAAAAATTGTATACACATATATTATACACATATACATATCTATACTAAATATATATATCAGTGAAATTACAGTGCATGACAGAAAATGCAATGCAAACTTATTTCCGCATTAGCTTCCATTTTCTATGGGTCTCCACTGTATTTCACACAAGTATTGTGAGTTTTGTAACACAGTTTTGTGGTTCTGACTCATAAAGCAAAGCATTGAATAGTTCTGAAAAGGTCTCGCTCACCACAGAGTGTGCACAGACATTTTCCCACCGCACGTCAGTAATACATGTGCACAGCGGGTCGTGAAGTCTCGGTGCGAATGCTTCTACAACACAGGTGTGGCTCACTCTCGCCAACAGAACTTCATAAAGAACCTGCTTTTAATCATTGCAAAGGACAATGCTTTTGTATAAACGCCTTGAGCTACACATACAAGTGCGCTGAAAAGCACTGGAAACATGATTTTGAGAATTGGATCAGGTTAAGATGAAAAAGCTCATGTTTTCAATTGTGCTGCCATACATTTGGACCACACTAGCAATGCATACTGTTCTATTGGCCACACTTTACAATAAGGTTCATTAGTTAATGTATTAACTAACATGAGCTAACCATGAGCAATACATGTGTTTCAGTATTTATTAATCTTTGTTAATGTTAGTTCATAAAAATCCAGCTGTTCATGTTAGTTCACAGTGCATTAACTAATGTTAACAAATACAACCTTTGATTTTAATAATGTATTAGTAAATGTTGAAATTAATATTAACTAAGATGCTGAAGAAGTATTGTTCAGTGTTACCGTTCTATTCATAAACCTGTTCACATTACACACACAAATCAGGTTCAAAAACACCCGAAGGATGAAAGTAAGACGTCGTGAACAATGTCTCACAGGCAGGTTTATGATCAGCGTTAGAAATGACTCTCTCAGCGCAGCTTCTGTTAGTTCTGGATCGCCTCTTTCCACATAATTAACTTCCCGTGTACAGAACGCAGATCAGCTGGCCTGACGACTCATTTTATCTCACATCTCCATTACAGCGTCGAGGAAAGAGGACAACTGTCATATACAGGGAAAGGTAATTGCTTCATGCAAATCGGTTTTTCATTCACTTGTTGTTCCACTCTAAACAACGCTGGGTTGTTTTAACCCAAAATTGGGTAAAATATGGACAAACCCAAATGTTGGGTTAAAAATGTCATTTAAAATGTTGACCCAACTTCAACTTTCACTTTCAACTGTACATTTTTTAATTACATTTTTAACCCAACATTTTTGGGTTATCCATATTTGACCCAAATTTGGGTTGAAATAACCCAGCATTGTTTAGAGCGTAATACGAACCAGATTGATTGATTTGAGATTGCACAACGTTAAATAAACATATAAAGTAAACAGATTAGGTGCGCTGCTGTTGCACTGATTCAGCATGTATACATTAAAACTTGATTGGAATTAAAACGCTGAATCAGTGTGAGAACAGCACACCTTTCCCATGTAAATCACACACTCCTGCCTCGGGATGAAATGCATATTTAGATGCACCATATGCAACGATACATGCACAGCATGCACAAAGAAAATCTCTTGTTTCCACTGCACTGATGCATTTTTTCGGTTAAAGCATTATTTAAGCTAAAGACAGTTGCACTCGTAGATGCACCACTCTGCACCCGTTTCCAGTAATTGCTAGGCCTACGAGTTATTTTTAGATGGTTAAAGCAGCGAAGAACAAGCTCAAAGAGTAAGACGGAGAGAGACAGACTCTTTGAACGGACTAAATAATAAGTTAAGGCTCAGACTCGCTTTAAATGAATCAAGGTTTTCTGCCGTCACACAGCTGGTAATGTGCCACTGCCGCCCACTTACAGGGATCTGATTCAGGAGCGATAACGCTTTTTTGGCTGCCGCTTAACATCCGAGGTGCCTTTTCTTTTGACGGCTGACACTTGGACGTACAATTGAAATTGAAAGTCAAAGCTCACTGCAAGAAACGGCTGCAAAGATCACCATGTTGCACACGGATTCTTCTGGACGTGAATCGCCAATCAAACCAATTTTACTTCTGTAATATGACTTATTTATAAATGCAACAGGATATTCAATGAGACAAGACTGATTGGATGGCAATGTTATTTCAAAGGCGGAGCAAATTATCGCATTTTGATGAAAGACAATCTTTATTCTTTTGAAAAACACACACTGATGAATCAATCACAAATCAATAAAACCAGAAACATGCATTAAGATCAACTTGGATTTCTTCAAGTTATGTTGAAGATCAAACCCTCTTGACATAGCAACACAAGTGAGCGCTATGAATATACTTGATGATCTAAGAGTTAAAAGTAGTTGGGTTGTCTCTAACACACTGTGGTCTGCTGCCTATCTCTGTCTGCATTAATACAGTAACACCGGTGAAGAGGGGGAAGTGGTCCATCTTCTCTTAACCTATCCAACTTCAATTTTAAACGCAGCGAATAAGCCCGGGGCGATGCACAAGTCATAATGCATTCGACAAATATTCTCTGGGTGAAACATGCATTTATGAAGAGATGGCCTTTAGAGGAGGAATTCACAGAGCGTATGCTTAACAAACAATACACCCACTCATGAAAACGAGAGATAGAAAGTCAGTCTGCTCAAAGTGAGAATGAGTCACAGCTCAACTGAAACTTCAGCATCAAGACACCAGAAAAGATGTTCAACCCAAATTCTTGCACTTTTACATGCTTAATATCTGAAAACTAGACTGTGCACCACTGGACCAATGGGCACTTGAGTCAATACTAGCATAGCCGTTACTAGCAGCGCCGGGTGTGTTTGCATTGGAAGTATGGATCTGGCAGGTTTGTTGCAGGGCAAATGATGACATTGGTTAATGTGTTATCGATTGCCTGGTTGTTATGGCTGTAAAGTTGCTTCCCTATTTTCAGGTGTCACTGATTGCAAACTATATGCATGAGGACTGCATTAGTTTAAAACTTTATAAGATGTTCTAAATAGCATGAAAACAAATCAACACTAATCCACTTTAAAGTTACGAGAGTGATTTTTGGTTTGTTCTGCTTTTTGGTCTTAAATTGAGAGCATTTCGTTGAAAAAAATGTCCATTGTCTATTGTCAATATTGTAGAGATGTATAAGCACAGCTCACACAAAAGCCTAAAATGGGCCTTAAGGGCCTAGAATTAATACTCACCAAGTGCTAAATGTGAGTTAAAATTGGTTTTGGCGAATATATGAAACGGTGTCAATCGCCAGTTGGCTGGTAATATTTTTATGAATTCTAGAAATGCAATGTTGTGAGAAAAAGAACAAATGTGAACGACACTCGTTGATGGGCCAGCGCTGCATCGTCACGAAAGTTTAAGCCTTAACAATTGAAACATTCGAGCGCTAGAAGACGCGATTTGTTATTCGCTGTGTGGGAAGTTTTCTGTGCGCAAACATCCGAAATCTGCGTCTTATACAGCACACGAATACTGACTTTAACTCTCTTTCTCGTCGTCTTGCGCTTGAGAATGCCGTATTGGCGAGTATCCTTATAAACATTGTAAGTTATGTCTTTTTAGTGAACATAAACAGTTGAGAAAGAAAAGGCATGTGTATCAGTATATTGGATCAGTGCATTATCTCTTATATTGACAACAGCTGTCCATAATCTTAATCAAACAACCAAAGACAAAGAAACTGCTCTTGACTGAATAACTTTTGTAACTAGATTAATCTGTGATTAATTAATACAGTGTAATTTTACATTTGATTACTTTATTCAATTTCTGTACCTGAAAAATTGTGAATTTTCAGAGGTATCTAAAATTTTGGAGTGTTTTTGCCAAAACTCAATGTATATAATTATATATGATTCTGCCAACCTACACTAAAGAATGCCGGGTTATTTCAACCCAAATTTGGGTCAAATATGGACAAACCCAAATGTTGGGTTAAAAATTTAATTAAAAAATGTACAGTTGAAAGTGAAAGTTGAAGTTGGGTTAAATTAAATTTTTAACCCAATTTGGGTTTGTCCACATTTTACCCAATTTTGGGTTAAAACAACCCAGCATTGTTTAGAGTGTAATGATAAAAGATGTTGGTCACAACTGAAATCCTGACTCCTCCAATGGGATTTTTATATCAAAGGCTAAAAACTGGGTAAAAATAAAATAATAAATGAAAATAATATTTAGATTTATTCACTTATGAATTCTGCATATCCTTTGCTAAAAAAAAACCTCATCCAGTTTGTTCTGGTTTTGGTTTCACATACAGTACATGCACTGTTCTATACGATTGACGGTTTCATACTTCACATACAAGTATGAAAAAGCTCATGCGTGGTTCAGGAATGCAGCATGTAGCATGTTTGTGTGTTAGCGGCAGGAAATGATAGACACTTATCATGGATGGCCTAGTTTTTCAGAACAGTTTCCGGTTCATGCGACAGCACTGTAAACCACTTCACGCAAACTCTCAAACGTTACATATTAATGCAAGACCTCCATACATGACCTTCAATTGGGGCCTCTCAAGAATGTTGGAGAATATTGCATTATTAAAGCTGGAGCACATAAAGAGGGCCATTGTGGTGGGGAGAGCAGGCTTTCCCCCTAAAATTTTGTTTCATAATGTCCACTTGCACAGGATCATTTTTCAACGTATGGAGTTGGCTTGGATTACTCTGTTCTCCATTCGCCGGCTGATCTTTTCCATATGCTTAGAGCCACAAGCTTAACTCTGTGACACCCTAGTATAAACACCCATCAGCAAATTATGAGTTACTCTCTGTCAAGATGGCTGAATTTAAAAGCTCCATCACAGGCTGTCTTTTAACAAAAAAATCTCAAATGCTTCTAAACAGTGTGGTTATTAAATAACAATAGGTAAAAGCCTCTGTTTGCCATTATATAGCCAACGTGATTCATTTCCCACATAATATTTTTTTTTACAAAACATGAATATAACGTTTTTTTAATAACTAAGAAGAAATTAACCCTTTTCACATTTCTGTTTCTCAGAAGTGGAAGTCATTAGTTGGGTAAACTTCTAAAGCGGTAAATGAGAGACGACATTAAATATATTTTTATGTTTCCATTTCCTCAAATAGCAAAAGAAAAACTCCACTATAGTGTTTTCAAGTCTTTCAAAAGAGGAAAAAAATAGAGAGATTGGCAGTCAGAAGAGAGAAAGATGTAAATTTGCTGTATTGGAAACACCCTCACAGCAGCATTAGTTTTTATAAGGTAATATAATACAAAGTAGGCTATAGTGATATATATTTACATACATTTTTTTAAAAATTAAAAACTTTGCGTGATTTACGATGCTGATGACCGTTAAAACGCGTCATCACAGTCTGAGAAAAGGGTCCATTAACTACTTTTAAAAAAAAGTGGCGGTAAAACGAAAGACGTTACTGGGCCGCTGACTGAGGATCAATAATCCACACAGCTGATTGGTTCCTGTATACTATCATGTGCAAATTCATATTTAGTCTGTTTATCGGAAAATTACAGGAAATATTCGCCAACATCGCCATTCTAGATCAGATTTGGTAGGGTTTAACAACGGCCGCTGAAACTTCACGATGTTATCTATTGCTTGATTGACACGTGACGAAAGCCAGCGCTTAAATACGTCGATTCAGTTCTGAGTTCTAAGTAAACAGAATATGAATTTGACAGTATGCGCCTATGCGGATACAAGATCACAAAAGATAAGGACTACACTGTTATGAGAACTTCCCAGTAACACAATGAACCCAATTAAACAAAACATCGGCTAATACGACAGAAAAAAAGTATCATAAACTAAAACTGAATTCTATATTATAGCCTAAACAGCTGCATTACGCACATAGCCTACCATCAAAACTCACAAAGCAATAAGGGATCAACGTTTATTTTAATTATTCTTAATTCACGCTATGACAGATAACTGGAGTGACGAATAATCCGTAGACAAAATGAGGATCGGGGGTGTAAAGTGCATCTTTAACCTGCTAAAATCTTGTCCTAGTCAGCCTGACGCTGAATGCTCGTGCACATGCTATTTTCAGTCAGCAGTACATATCTTATACATTCAGACCCGTTATTAGTCACGCGCTCACTGGCAAAACTAAACTTAACACAATAAGGCATTGCACACATTTTCCGGTTTAAAATATGCTCTTATGTTCTTTGAGGAAAAAAATCTAAGTGCACTAGTATCCACCGTCTCTTTCTACTTGTTTCACAGAACAAATGCATAAATCATCGGAGAAATCCCGCTATAGCCGAGTTCCCCGTAATAAATAAATAAATAGCTAACGTGCCAAAGAACTAATTAATTGTTCGCTACTTCTAACACGTGCAATTGCAACTACGTCACACAGGCTTGCAGTTCTATCAACAAAGCGATTATGAAGCGAATTCACATCCAGACAGAAAGAAAGGAAAGCTGCATGTCTCCTATACTATAAGAGCAGCCGGACGGGAGATCTCCATCTTCCCTCGGGAAACAAGCTGTGTCTCAGTGACTTTATAATGCTTTTCATGTGCAATGCCACATTTCGCTAATTTTGCATGAATGTGCCAGCAGTTACAGTGATGCATTAGTGCAAGTGCACAATTCCCGAGATGCTGAAGTAAGTTTGGGATGCCCGGTCCGGAGATGCCGAGGTTTCGCGCGACCCGACAATGCGCACTGAAAACTAACACATTCACCATACTCAGCCTACACTTACTAACATGATGTGCATGATTGCAACAGATGAAACTGTCCTGAAGTGAATGAAGCAGGTTATTTCCCATCTGGGAAAGAGAAACTGGTGCGTAAAGAAGAAAAAGAAGAAGAAGAAGCCAACGCATGGTGGGGTAAATTACCTTGTTGCAGTGGTAATAGTCCAGAGAGGAGAGGCTGGTGTCGGTGGGTAATGTACAGGAGCCCACGCTTGAAGGAGGTGCCGGGTAAAATCTCACATCCATCGCCCGCTCCGCTAGACTGAAGGCATGGAGAGCAGCTCGCGCTTCTGTTCTCTCTCTCTCTCTCTCTCTCTCTCTCTCTCTCTCTCTCTCTCTCTCTCTCTCTCTCTCTCTATTGTTAACCCAAACAAAAAGCAACAGAACGACTGAAAGAGAAAGGGGTTGAGCCTGTGTTCATGCTCTCCTCACATCCGTTCGCGGGATTTGTTCTGCTCCATATGAAAACGCGCGCGCGGTGATGCTCGCTGGATATGTTTTGCGATTATTTACGCGCTTGTGTTGAGCTTGACAACATCTCAACGCAAAATAATGTTAAAAGGCGTAAAACATGATAATAGGTTAAGTGCAAGTTAATTTTTTTTTAAGTCGTTTAAGTAGCTAGGTTGGAATTCTTTTTTAACAAAATATGTGTGCTTCTACAGTAAAATGCTATTAAAATGATGTTTTAACATAATTTTACATGTAAAAAGTATATTACTCATATAAAAATAGATATATTATTAGGCTACATAGCACCCACGATCCACTGAAATATCGTCGGTTTATTTTTACGCCAAGTTTCCACAGTTCCAACACGGCAAAAAGAAAATAAAGCTGTATATAACTTTGAGAGAACCGAAATCTCCTGCTTTGTGAGCGCGTGCTCGTGGGGTTCACTGACTCTGGCTCTGTCAGGCGACCTCTGCCGATGGGAGCGGGGAGGAAAAGAATGGATGAGATGAGAAACATTTGAGGGTGGACTTCACTTCACATTGGATAAATGCTTCACAAACAACGACCTCAAAAAGTATTTGGACACTTAAAGTTGCATAAAATCTCCCCGACATAAGATAACCGTTAACATTATTATAAAATAGCTGTAAACGCTCTTTGTCTGTCAATCATTTTTGCACCCCGAGATAGATAGATAGATTTAATTTAATGTACTATGTTATGTATTATGTGGTCTTTCTATCATCTATCTATCTATCTATCTATCTATCTATCTATCTATCTATCTATCTATCTATCTATCTATCTATCTATCTATCTGTCTGTCTGTCTGTCTGTCTGTCTGTCTGTCTGTCTGTCTGTCTATCTATCTATCTATCTATCTATCTATCTATCTATCTATCTATCTATCTATCTATCTATCTATCTGTCTGTCTGTCTGTCTGTCTGTCTGTCTGTCTGTCTGTCTATCTATCTGTCTGTCTGTCTGTCTGTCTATCTATCTGTCTGTCTATCTATCTATCTATCTCTCTGTCTGTCTATCTATCTCTCTGTCTGTCTGTCTATCTATCTCTCTGTCTGTCTGTCTATCTATCTCTCTGTCTGTCTGCCTGTCTATCTATCTATCTATCTATCTATCTCTCTGTCTGTCTGTCTGTCTATCTATCTCTCTGTCTGTCTGTCTGTCTGTCTGTCTATATATCTCTCTGTCTATCTATCTATTTATCTGTCTGTCTGTCTGTCTCTCTGTCTATCTATCTCTCTGTATGTCTGTCTGTCTATCTCTCTGTCTATCTATCTATCTATCTGTCTGTCTGTCTGTCTGTCTGTCTATCTCTCTGTCTGCCTGTCTCTCTGTCTGTCTATCTATCTCTCTGTCTGTCTGTCTATCTGTCTGTCTATCTGTCTATCTATCTATCTCTCTGTCTGTCTGTCTGTATCTATCTATCTATCTATCTATCTATCTATCTATCTATCTATCTATCTATCTATCTATCTATCTATCTATCTATCTATGTCTCTGTCTATCTCTCTGTCTATCTGTCTGTCTGTCAATCTATCTATCTCTCTGTCTGTCTGTCTGTATCTATCTATCTATCTATCTCTCTGTCTGTCTATCTCTCTATCTGTCTGTCTATTTCGATGGCTAGTTTTCTGAGGGATAATCTGTCCAATTACACGTTTCCTTTTCCATGCAAATTAATTTATCTTATTTTGAGCTGTGCATATGCGCCTGAATCTTACAGCAGAAGTCATCATGCCATTTTTAAAGAAAGAGAATCAAACAGGGAACAGAGAGAACAACACTTTCCTTCCCAGCCTTTTAAGAGCCAAAGGAAAATAATGTAAAATGTTCCTGATGAACAGACTAACGAACTCGGCTGAAAACTGTTCGTGTTTTCTGTACATCTGCACATTCTTCACTCTAACAGCAGCTCAAAATGTGTGAAATGAGTGTGTGTGTTCACGTCTAAGGCCACTTGTGTGTGTGTGTGTGTGTGTGTGTGTGTGTTTGTGAGTGAGCTGTCATTGTCATCGCAGTAGGACACTTGTTGTCTCTCCACGACTGTGTGTGTGTGTCAACATGCTTATTGTACCACATGCAGTCAGTGTGAGTGTGTTGGAGAGGGTCCTGGGGTGGGAACTTGTTTAATAAAAGCCACAGATGGAGAACTCAACAGGCATGTGGAGTAGACGCTCGCTAGCGCTCAGACAACATATGAGTTCATGCATTGCATTTATATGCATGCACATGCATGTTTTATGTATCTGTGTGTGTGTATATTTAGGGGTTAACAGGCTCAGGGATTCCATTGCATCACGGCTTTGGAATGTGTAGTGCCTCCCTTCCCAGCATCCTCTTGTGTTCAACAAAGAGCAGGGACAAAAAAACTTTGCTAGTGCAAAGATTTGTTTATGAAGGACTGAT
>NW_026606975.1:565000-567500 GCF_029890125.1 Rhinichthys klamathensis goyatoka | reverse complement strand
AAACCGTGTTTTTGAGACTGTCTTTGGTTCACTGCAGTTTTAAGCAGAAAATACTCAGCAATGCTGTCGACTTATGAACTTACACATGGCACACGTCTGACTGTACATGAATCATATCAGAAATCACAGATCAGGCATTAGATTGTACCATTACTGTCGAGTCCATAGAAGCAGGCGTTGATCTAATTGTCTTCCGTCGTAATCATGATACAATTCCAAACAAGTCATTTTCTGAGCTTGGCTTCAATAAAAGCTGTTTTTTGACTAATGACTTTTGAGTTCTGAAACTTACAGGATGATTTTACAGTGCAATGACCTCTTACTGTACATGTCAAAAGATCAAGGACATTTTGATTTCTCAATTCATGACCCGTTTAATTTTAGGGGGTTTTCGTAGCAATACCATAGAAGAACTATTTTGGTTCCCCAAAGAATCTTTAAGTGAACAGTTATTAAAGTCCCCCTGTGGTGAAAATCCAGCTTTTAATGTTGTTTATGTGTCTGTGTGGTGTTATTAATCTGCTTTAAGACACACCATGTGTAAGTTCATAAGTCGACAGCATTGCTGAGTATTTCCTCGTTAAAACTGCAGTGAACCAAAGACAGTCTCAAAAACACAGTTTGAAATCGCTGGTGTTTCTGACGTCACAAACGACCTTGTAACCAATCAGATCAACGTGTGATCGTCAACCAGTGGATCTCTGAGCTGAGTGAGTGAGTGGAGGCGGGGCTCATTTGCATATTCATAGAACCGCGCATACTAAATGAGGCAAGGGTGTCGAGTTACATTCAAGATATTTTACGGCAAGAAAAAAACGCTTAAATGCATCATTTTGGTGATCAAAGATGAGTTTTAAGGGATAAAATGATTGACTAGAGGAGGACTTTAAAATACTGAGTGGTTTTTGCCGTGACATGCATTTCTCTTCGGTTGCTAAGAGGTGTTTGCTGTGTTTCTATGTGGTTTGAATCACTAACATGCCTTATAATAAGACAAAACCAAAATGAAGACTCACACTGTCTGTTGAAACACAACAACACACTCTAGTTTCCCATCCGCACGTGTGTGTGCTGTAAATCCAGTGTTTTACAGGCACTCTGTGTGATTGACAAACTTCATCTGATCTGTCAATGGCTCTCGGGTTTCTGAGAGTAACGTGAGTACAGGTTCAATCCCTCACATTGTCGGGACGACTCGTGCGATTCGAGATGTTTGGGCAACAATCCACAATAGCTTTATTCATAATGGACTGACCGCCTTTGCTAAGAGACACAATCTAGACTTACACTAGTCCTGCTGCGCATTATAATGAGCTCGTCATAATTACACATAATTGCAGTCTACTCACATCCCAACAACAGGTTTGAAGTAAGTACACAGTTAGCAAAGACAGTTTGCCAGAACAATAGCTGCTGAATTTTGATTGTTATTATTAGCGCATCAGTCTTTCGATAATTGTAAGTCGGCGAAAACAGCGCTTCTCGACTGGTTTTGTTTCACGACCCAAATTTTGCATTAGACATCAAGTGCTTCCACAATTGTTTATCATATAAGAGTAAGCAAAAATGTCCTTAAAAGCATTGAAACTGCAATGTTTCATGCTCTAATAATTATTGGCTGCTGAAAGCATGAAACCATGGAAATTACAGAGACATTTGTACCCAAATACCTAATGACATTGCATGATTATTCTCATTTTTTTTAATATGCATATTGATTTTGAACAGACCTGTGACCCATTTTAAGGATCTGAATCCACCAGTTGAGATTCACTCACATGCAATTCAAATAGAAAATGACTGTGTTTACATGTGCAGCAATAATGCGATTATTTCCAATGATCAGAGTAAGATGTTTGCAAACCTTGTCACTCCCTTTTACATGCAATTTTCCATATTCTGATTATTGTGCTTATTATTAACCATTATTCATATAATCCAATGCACAAATGATGGCCAAGCTCTTCCAGATTTCTTCCCCGCTCATTTTTTCGATGACATTTTCAATGTTTTCAACATTAATGCACTGCATTATATTCACGTCAACATGAACTCGGTTTCTTCAGCAGCCAGAAATAAACATGCAGTTTGATCAAATTGAAACGGGTTTGATGAAAGTGTTTACATGAATGTTTATTGTTATTAAAATCGGCATATTATACTATGATCATTGTTGCTGATCATGAGCTTAATCTCATCCATTTGATCGAAGATTTGTGTTTACATGAGGTAAGGTTTAATCGCAATATTGTCTAAATATCATTATAATAGCATTACAGGGGTCCATGTACACAAATCATTGAGAGTTTTCAAAAATAACGATAGAAATTCATGAAGTAAATGTGATGTTGATGATATAAAAGTGTACAGAAATGTCCTTAACGTTGTTTCTAAATATCTATTTCATGCTGTAAAAATGATTGGCTGCTGAAAGCATGAAACCTATTGAAATTAAGAGACTTTTGAGACAAAACACCAACTGAAAAAATAAATGCATTAC
>NW_026606975.1:555000-560000 GCF_029890125.1 Rhinichthys klamathensis goyatoka | reverse complement strand
ACTCTCTTAAACGCAGTGAACATCAGGCTTCTGCTGAAACTAAAAGCAAGATAAACATCTGACGTGGCCTTTGTTGAAATGACAGTGCATGCTGTGACTTAATGAAGCACTTTTTAGTCAACATCTTTGAATTTGTCCCGTAAAACTGACTTTGAGACCAACAGAAAATAAGAGTTGTGATATTTGTAATTGCATTATGGCAGGAACGCACAGGACTCTCCGGGATTCAATCGAATTAAACACAGATATCTCCGATTGGATTGCTGCTAAATTAGATTTCTGGCTACCAAAAAGCAAGGAATGTAATCTCATTCCGGCCCTGAAAAATATCAAGAAAAAACAAACCGATGCAGGTCTAATCTAAATCCATCAGATATATTAAAACACAAGAAAAATATACTGTCGGAGAACATAACGTTTGAAGACAAACGCAGCCTGGATAAAACATCCTGTGGGAATTCTACCAAACATATTGATAACTAAAAATAAAGCTATAAAAGCATTTCATTTTAATTTGTGCTTTTGTCAATTTTATTAGTTAAATTTCTATTTAGCTTTATTTTTTTCCAGTGTTAGTTTTAGTCATTTTAGTAGAACTTCAACTAATTTTTTTTAAAGTTAATTTACTTGCCAAGACGACATTTTTCATTTTAATTTCTAATATTTATATTTTATTTCAGCTTTTTTTCAAGTTTAAGTTTAGGGTTATTATAGTTAACTAAAACTAAAGCTATTTAAACCATTTTTTGGTCATTGAAATAAAGCTGAAATTATAACACACACACACACACACACACAGATTTTTAAACAAAAAACACACAAGATTTTTAAAAAGTGTGGAAATGTTTGAAATTTACAACAATATAGCCTTAGCAACTATATAAAGCAATGACAGGAAATTAATTAAATAATACGACTGAACTATAACAAAAATAAAAGAAACCTAAATTGTAATATTTATTTATTTTAAATGGCCAAAGCACAGAGTAAAACCACAAAAACATTCTCCAAATTTACAAAGAAAACTGAAAATATGAAATTAAAAGCTCATTCAAAATATTAATAAAACTATAATAGCATATAAACAATGCTAAAATGACCCTGGCCAAGATGATGTCGTGTGAACATGATGGCGCTCAGGTAAACGTATTATTACAGCAACATTAAACACCTTATTCAATAGCAATGCATTCAGAATCTAGACTTAAAATGATTAAATATTAAAATCGACCCGATATTTGTTCATCACATTTTTATGCTTAAGAAAGTTACTTTGTGTTACTCCCCAAAAAGTAACTAATTGTGATCAATTTAATGCCCCCATGCTAAATAATCTTTTTTTTTTTTTTTTTGCTGACGTTAAATTTTTAAACGGTAGTGTGTGTGTTAGTATTACAATCCACTGCCACAGTCTTTCTTATTACACATGTGTTTGTGTTACAACTGTTACAATTTCTCTCCAAACTTTCTCTTTATATAGATTTAAATAAATCTATTATAAAGATTCAAACCAAATTACAAGCACAAGCCGCAGTCCAGCAGCTTCACGAGCTCAAACGCTCCCGGCTCGTCCGAGGCTTGAAGGAATGCCGTCGGGTTATGTAACGCGTCGGCAATATTCCAGCAGTTCATCTATAGGAGAATAAAGAGTGACAGGCTTATCTTGACAACATCACAATGTTCTCCAGAGCCAAAGTTTGGAAAAATCTCTCCGCCAGAAGTCAACATCTCATCCCATGCCCGGAAGAGGAAGAAACGCACACATCTAAACCATATTTAACATTCTGTAATCTAAAAAAAATAGGAAATTAAAGGAACAGTTCAACCATCTCACCATCCTATCAATCCATACCTGTATATTTAAGAAGAAATAAATATGATCAATAAGTCATGGACTTGTGGCAAGATAACTTAATAAACACAAGTTTAACCTAAACATTAAAAAAATTAAGTCAGAAACTGAACTTAAGTTTTTAAGTTGAAGGTGGCAAATTTTGACAGTGGGTATGAATTAATTTAGTCCTTAAACATTCAAGATACTCTTACTGGAGAAGCAAAATGACTTAAAAATGCGTCAAAAGTATGTGATTTTATGCTTAAAACAACAATAAATATATGCCAATGGGGGTTAAACTTCATTAAACTTCATTCAAAGGGACAATTTTCTTGTTTTAAGCAAAAACTCACTTCATTTTATTAAATCTTTCAGAAAACAACTTAAAATCTTTAGCCATTTTGCTTTTCCAGTAAACATATCTTGATTTAAAGTCCCCATGAAATCAAAATTGATGTTTTTTGGCCTTTAGTATGAATATGCCCGTCTTACTGTTATCTATAAGCCAGTGTGCTTCAAAACAATGACAAAATTCGCATTTAGAAGATATTATCGTTCAAAACTAACAGTCTCTCAATGGTTTTGATGACATCACTCTGCACTTCAGCTTCTCATCAGATTTTCTGTCCAATCAAATGCTCTAGAATATGAAGCTCCGCCCCCTACATTATAAACAGACGCCGAAGCTGCGGCTGAAATCTGACACTTATTCACACATTTACTGTTTTCTACATGGTGAATGGCACATACACTGTAAAAAAAATCTGTTCAATTCACGGTAAAATACCGGCAGCTGTGGTTGCCAGAAATTTAAAGTATAAAATAAAGTAGGAAGACTTTACGGTAGCAAGGATTTACAGACTTAACTTAAAATTTACAGAAATAAAACGTATTTCATTATCTGATATAACTTAAAATTTACAGAAATAAAACGTATTTCATTATCTGATATAATGTTAATTTACCGATCTTTTGAAGTATTAATATCTGTTTTGTACCATTGTAATACACTGACAACCAACAATAATCACAGTCACATGATTAATCAAAGCTCATCACATGCAGCTCTTCCACAAGAAAGTTAATATTAATATATAGAAGCTGCACAGTGTCATTCACACAAACATTAAACACCATCATGGTAACACGCATGAAATTTTAAAAAGGCAATAAACATTAATTTAACAACATGTCACATAAAACCCTAATGTACATAACTGATTAGAAAAAGACTAAGCAAACTATGAAGAAACAGTTATTTCAACAAAAATATATCAAATGCGAAGTGTCACGCAGGGAATTGTGGGAATGTCAATTTACGGTTTTTCACTGTAAATTATAATGAGTTGTTCATTTTCACTTTCCAAAACTGTAAATTTAACGGTATTTTACAGTAAAATTTTACCGTTAAAATCACGATCATTTTTTACAGTGTAGTGCACTAAATAGGGGATAGGGAACGATTCAGACAGTGTAAATATGCTTTCCATTGGGGCGAATAAAGTCTGGTTTCAAGTTAGTGTCATATAACAAGATCATATAACGAGTCGACGCAGAGCCCAAAACGTATCGGATCCTTTGAATTCTGCACAGAATGCTGTATTTTAAAGCGATGTGGAGGAGATTAGGAGGAGAAACGGTTAGGGATAGGAGGAAACTCTGGCATTACTCGGTAAACTGTGATATAAACGAAACGCTATTGGCTAGTTTTAAAAAGGGGAGGAGCTGTTCAATGTGCCCCGCCCCTGTCTTCCTGTTTCAGTGGAAATGACATCAACACATTGAATAATGCTGCGCGTTTCAAGGCACTTCAGTGGAACTTTAGGAGTGTTTGGATATTTGTACTGGAAAACAAGACAAAAATACTGAGGAAGAACATCATTTTTTTGCAGTGTGTCTTGATGTGCCATATTTGAATATGTGCAACCTGAGATAAAGATTATCAGTGAATAATATCTTACATTTACAATGCATGTGTCACACAGACTATTCTGTGTTTATTGTGTCCTTTTTGGAGCTCGACAGTTTCCGTACCAAATTGCATTTACTAGATAGATGGATGGATGGATGGATGGATGGATGGATGGATGGATGGATGGATGGATGATGGATGGATGATGGATGGATGGATGGCTGATGGATGGATGGATGATGGCTGATGGATGGATGATGGATGGATGGACGAGATGGATGGATGGATGGATGGATGGATGATGGATGGATGGATGGATGATGGATAGATGAGATGGATGGATGGATGGATGATGTATGAGATGGATGGATGGATGGATGGATGGATGGCTGATGGATGGATGGATGATGGCTGATGGATGGATGATGGATGGATGGACGAGATGGATGGATGGATGGATGGATGATGGATGGATGGATGGATGATGGATAGACGAGATGGATGGATGGATGGATGATGTATGAGATGGATGGATGGATGGATGGATGGATGGATGATGGATAGACGAGATGGATGGATGGATGGATGATGTATGAGATGGATGGATGGATGGATGGATGGATGGATGGATGGCTGATGGATGGATGGATGATGGCTGATGGATGGATGATGGATGGATGATGGATGGATGGACGAGATGGATGGATGGATGGATGGATGGATGATGGATGGATGGATGGATGATGGATAGACGAGATGGATGGATGGATGGATGGATGATGTATGAGATGGATGGATGGATGGATGGATGGATGGATGATGGATAGATGGATGGATGATGGATGGATGGATGGATGGATGATGGATGAGATATGGATGAGATGGATGATGGATGAGATATGGATGAGATGGATGGATGGATGGATGGATGATGGATGATGGATTGATGGATGGATGAGATGGATGGATGGATGATGTATGAGATGGATGGATGGATGGATGGATGGATGATGGATGGATGGATGGATGATGGATAGACGAGATGGATGGATGGATGGATGATGTATGAGATGGATGGATGGATGGATGGATGATGGATAGACGAGATGGATGGATGGATGGATGATGTATGAGATGGATGGATGGATGGATGGATGGATGGCTGATGGATGGATGGATGATGGCTGATGGATGGATGATGGATGGATGATGGATGGATGGACGAGATGGATGGATGGATGGATGGATGATGGA
>NW_026606975.1:500000-545000 GCF_029890125.1 Rhinichthys klamathensis goyatoka | reverse complement strand
GACGTCCTTATCAAGGTGTTGATCAGTGTGTGACGCTCCCAGAATAACCGATGTTGACCCGCAGCGTGTGTGTGTGTGTGTGTGTCCGAGGAGGAACATTACAATTAAGAAAATACATCTATCTATCATCATCATCATCACGAGCATTACTGAGAGACGACGACCCTTACATAAACCTGACGTGACAAGATGCTTTACTCTCTCTCCACTGTGACAGTTCATTCTGCACGAGGAAAAATGTCAAAAACATTTATCCACACTTGACTGGAGTTAATTACGGCACAGCGACCTGGCGCTGATGGCATCCACTCCCAGAGAAAAATCCATTTATAAAAATGTTTTTAGCTAGCGATCTAATTGACTTAATATCAAATATTAATGCAGCCACAATTAGATTAACAATGTTTACGTCCCTAGAAATAAAGACATGATGTGCTCATGTTTTTTGAGCTTGATTTGACATCCTGGAAATTTCCCGAAATGCCACACTGTAAATATATGCTCGTATATAACTCCATGAAATATCCTGAGCTATGAAAGAGCAAGCTTTGAGCAATAATATTTTCCTCTGGTCTCTAAAAGAGGAAGTGATGTAACCACAATAACATGTTGGCAAAGGTCCAGTGAGGCACTCTAGCTCTCTCTCATTGTCTCTCTCTCTCTCTCTCTCTCTCTCTCTCTCTGATCGTTTCTCTTCTCTTTGCTCTGATGTGCAGGTGGTTCGGGACTGAAATGTCACAGAATCAAGAAGCAACCGTCAGAAACACTTCAAAGTCTTCTGGTTAACTGTGAGTTATTTAAAGCAGCAGCACACAGCGAATGTGAACCAGATCAAGATGGACAAGTGTGTCTTTTCAAGAACATTTACAAAAGCAAAGTTGTTCCAGTGAGTGAGGTCAAGAGCACATTGAATCTAATTACTCAGAAAAACTGAAAAAGATACTGAGCTATTCATGTGCGTACTGTAATTGTAATGGAAAGTGTCTAGGCTTTTTTTCTTTTTTTTAATTGCCTGCCATAAAAAATTATTTAAGTTATACAACTTGCATTGATAAGTCCACTTTTTACAACTGTCAATCAGAACATTTTTAGTAAATGAAACAAACATTAAATGAAATTATTTGATTTCATCCAATGCAACATTTCTCATTTTTATTTAAGTACTAAACCAACTAAATACACTAAAACTAACAAAGAATTATACAGACATATTCTGAAAATGACAAAAACACACAACAAAAGGACTTAAAGTAAAAATAGAAAATTTAAAAATAAAACCAACCCTAAATTATAATAGTGAAACGTCAAAGTCAAACTCAAAAACTGAGCTGATCCAAATGTAGTGTGTTTATTAAACAGGCAAAAGTACAAATAAACTTGAAAACACTGTGTTTCAACATAAAAGTCCTTACAAAACAGGAATGTAACAAAAATAACACTGCTAATTTGATTCTCTTAAACCTGAGAAGAAATGACTTAATAAATATTAAGACCATGTGTATAATGTGTGTATGTATATTCATATTTTCCAAAGCTGCAGTGAATTTAACTCGCTCAAGCCGTCAAAAATGATTCTACCCAATTCTTTGTGCATGTGGGCTTGTTGGAGTCTACGATGCAAACAGATCATTTTTGACAGCGTATTCCTGAGCGTTTCAGCCTCTCCTCTCCTCTCCTCCTTATTCTCTCTGTGAGCCGTAAGCAATGGAGGCAATTTAGCCAGAACTCCTGTGTATTGATCAAACCCCAGTCAAATAAATAAGCTGCCAGACTCGTGCCACTCACAGCTGACAGCGTATGAGGAGCTGGACCTGTTCTCCATCTTACATCGCACAGCCATAAATAACAAGACAAATAAAGAAATAAAACCACGCTCTGTTGCTTTCAGTCTCAGACAATGTATACAGATACAGTTATGAGTCTCATCCTTCATAAAAGATATGCATTAAATGCTCATGCGAGAAGTTAAATGATATGATATCCTAATCGACTAATGCAGATGCACTCTTAAAGTCACTCTATTAAAACTCATGATTTTTTTTCCTTGAAATGCCTTTAAACATCTTGAATGTAACTCGACACCCTTGCCTCATTTAGTATGCGCGGTTCTATTAATATGCAAATGAGCCCCGCCTCCACTCACTCCCTCAGCTCAGAGATCCACTGGTTGACGATCACACGTTGATCTGATTGGTTACAAGGTCGTTTGTGACGTCAGAAACACCAGCGATTTCAAACCGTGTTTTTGAGACTGTCTTTGGTTCACTGCAGTTTTAAGCAGAAAATACTCAGCAATGCTGTCGACTTATGAATGTACACATGGTGTGTCTTAAAGCAGATTAAAAACACCATATAGACACATATAAACAACATTAAAAGCTGGATTTTCACCTCAGAAGAACCATTTCAGTCTTGTTAATAAGAACCTCTTTCCCCTCAATTGAATCTTTTGTTCAATATGTTTTAATAAACCATCCAATAAAGAAGCTTCATTGTTAATAGTGTAAGTTGTCAAATATGGTCTCGTTGACGAATCAACTTAAAAAACTCTGACTTTTGATTGCAAACTTTGCTGTCTTGGCAGATTTGAGCACAGTTTGAGACATGGTTGAGGTCTATTTCTCAGGAGACTTTAGCAAAACACCTTAATTCAATCAAACCACAGTGGATCAGCGAGGAGACACTTAATGATTTGACTTCAAGGTTTGCCTCCTATAATAACACCCCAGTCTAATGATCTGCTTCAATCCTTTGACAAACTGATCAATTTTGAGTGCGAGGGACAAAAAGGTCCAAAACGCAGAGTGCTTTACATCCTCCTTTCCACCTCTCGTCTCCATTTAAACTCTTCTCCCGCATTTGTAGGTTTCTCTGTATCGACGTGCCAGTTCCCTGCGTGAATGCGTCTGTCATTCCCACGCGTCGCGCCACAAAGACACACGGTCATTAGTATTATGGCGAGAACGCCCGGGATCCCATCTACCACCACCCTTGACTAATTCTTTATTTCTATCAAAGAGAGGAGAGAAAAAGAAAACATGGCAAATTCCCCCGAGCACCAACAAGCTTCACGTCTCATTTGACTATGCTAATTACCTTTTGCATGATTAATTGGACCAATTAGAATTAGTGGTGGAAGAAAACGATTCTTGGCAAGGTGCAAACTATTAATTAGTCATGAAAACATTATTAATGCGAGGCTTAAATCTGAGTGAATACGACAGAATTACAGGAATAATGCTTATTACGAGTCGCTCCCTGTGTGGACGAAAATACAACCTGGAAATAAACAACGTTTTATGATTTTTGAGAAATCTCATTATTACAGAAAAATAAACAGTGGAATATTATTATTTAATATTACTGTTTTATTTAATGATAATTGATTCATGTTTAATACTATTATTTAATGTGTTTTTTATGTTGATTCATTTATTATTTAATACTATTATTTACAATACTATTTAATATTATTGTTTTATTTAATATTTATTTAATTTATTTTAATATGATTGTTTTATTTTAGTTTAAACTTAATATTTATTGCTTTTATTTAATATTAGTGTTTCATTTATTATTGATTCATTTAATATTTGATACTATTAATTAATATTAGTGTTTTATTTATTATTGATTAATTTCATATTTAATGCAGTTATTTAATATTACTGTTTTCTTTCATATTAATTAATTTAATATGTAATCCTATAATGTAGGTTAATATTATTGTTTTATTTAATAGTAATTTATTTTTCTATAATATTGTTATTTAATATGAGTGTTTTATTCAATATTGATTCATTTAATGTTTAAAATATTATTTTTTATATTATTGTTTTATTTAATAATAATTGATTATTAATTTATTTAATATTTAACACTATTATTTATGTTACTATTTAATACAATTTTTGTATTTAATATTAAATACATTTATTTGATATATAATATTTAACAGTGTTATTTAATATAGATTTATATGATTATTTAATATTATATTTAAGGTTTTATAACCATAATATAAATTAAATATATTATATGAAATATAATATAATACATATTACTAATTTAAAATATTGAAAGACTGTACTATTTCCAGGTGATTAATCCGATGTAAGTGAATAAGTGTCACTGATCATGACGCTCTGATGTTGTTCTTCACTGAAATAAAGACATCATCAAAGTAGTCCATGTGACATCAGTGGGTTAGTTAGAGTGTGTTGAAGCATCGAAAATACATTTTGCTCCAAAAATAACAAAAACTAGGACTTTATTCAGCATTGTATTGTGTTCCGGTTCTGTTGTGGATCCGCGTTCAGTGCCGCTGCTGACGTGTGTCTGGTGTGTGTGTGTGTGTGTGTATTCGGGTTCTGTTGTGGATCCGCGTTCAGTGCCGCCGCTGACGTAAGACGCTGCTGACGTGTGTGTGGTGTGTGTGTGTGTGTGTGTGTGTGTGTGTGTGTATTCGGGTTCTGTTGTGGATCCGCGTTCAGTGCCGCCGCTGACGTGTGTCTGGTGTGTGTGTGTGTGTGTTTGTGTGTGTATTCGGGTTCTGTTGTGGATCCGCGTTCAGTGCCGCCGCTGACGTAAGACGCTGCTGACGTGTGTGTGGTGTGTGTGTGTGTGTGTGTGTGTGTGTATTCGGGTTCTGTTGTGGATCCGCGTTCAGTGCCGCCGCTGACGTGTGTCTGGTGTGTGTGTGTGTGTGTGTGTGTATTCTGGTTCTGTTGTGGATCCGCGTTCAGTGCCGCCGCTGACGTAAGACGCTACTGACGTGTGTCTGGTGTGTGTGTGTGTGTGTGTCTGGTGTGTGTGTGTGTGTGTGTGTGTATTCGGGTTCTGTTGTGGATCCGCGTTCAGTGCCGCTGCTGACGTGTGTCTGGTGTGTGTGTGTGTGTGTGTGTATTCTGGTTCTGTTGTGGATCCGCGTTCAGTGCCGCCGCTGACGTAAGACGCTGCTGACGTGTGTCTGGTGTGTGTGTGTGTGTGTGTGTGTGTGTGTGTGTCTGGTGTGTGTGTGTGTGTGTGTGTATTCGGGTTCTGTTGTGGATCCGCGTTCAGTGCCGCCGCTGACGTGTGTCTGGTGTGTGTGTGTGTGTCTGGTGTGTGTGTGTGTGTGTGTGTGTGTGTGTGTGTCTGGTGTGTGTGTGTGTGTCTGGTGTGTGTGTGTGTGTCTGGTGTGTGTGTGTGTGTGTGTGTGTCTGGTGTGTGTGTGTGTGCGTGTGTGTGTGTGTGTGTGTGTGTGTGTGTGTGTGTGTGTGTGTGTGTGTGTCTGGTGTGTGTGTGTGTGTCTGGTGTGTGTGTGTGTGTCTGGTGTGTGTGTGTGTGTGTGTGTGTGTGTGTGTGTGTGTGTGTGTGTGTGTGTGTGTGTGTGTGTGTGTGTGTGTGTGTCTGGTGTGTGTGTGTGTCTGGTGTGTGTGTGTGTGTCTGGTGTGTGTGTGTGTGTCTGGTGTGTGTGTGTGTGTGTGTGTGTGTGTGTGTGTGTGTGTGTGTGTGTGTGTGTGTGTGTGTGTGTGTGTGTGTGTATGTATTCCGGTTCTGTTGTGGATCCGCGTTTTTTGGACCAAAATGTATTTTCGATGCTTCAACACACTCTAACTAACCCACTGATGTCACATGGACTACTTTGATGATGTCTTTATTTCCTTTCTGGACAAGGACAGTATACCGTACATACATTTACAATGGAGGGACAGAAAGCTCTCGGACTAAATCTAAAATATCTTAAACTGTGTCCCGAAGATGAACGGAGGTCTGACGGGCTTGGAGCGACACGAGGGAGAGTCATTAATGACATAAGTTTCTTTTTTGGGTGAACTAACGCTTTAAAGCAGCTCCAGTGAGTGCAGTTTAGCGCTGGTTTAATGCAGGTCATGCTGGACGTTATTGCTCAGTATGCTGTAGTTAGGCCGTGATCTGAGAACCTCCGCCACACGACATCTCGGAGGTTTTTGCAGAGGCGTCACTTTTTGTCCGACACTTCATAGCAGATTATGTACAAAAGAGCATAATAGCGAGCTGAAACTCGTGATAGTTTCGTTTCTTCACATGTGTGACCCTGAAAATCAACCTCCTGCTGCCCCCAAAATCTCATTTCTAACCTGTGAAGCTAAAAACTCACATCAGAGACAAATGCTGCTCCACATTATGAAACAAGATGTTTGCTAAGGGTTTTTGTTCTTCAGGAAGTTGATAATGAGTGTTTGCAACGATCCCAGTGGATCCCAGGGATTTCCTCGTCTTGTTATTGTGAGATTGTCATAGAAATATAATGAAGTACAAAGACTGTTTTGAGAGCCAACTAAATGTATAATCCTACATTAGCTGTATAAATCAATGTCAGGACCAGTCAATGATTGATAAAATGTTGCATATTCATGATCTACAATGATTTATGGGGCTTTTGTGTGATGCAATTAGCAAACGAAATATACAACATAACAGAAACATTCTAACTTTTTAATAATTATTCAATATTGAAATATTACTGTTGTTCTTAAACTTGAACTGCCAACCTTCAGTAGGTCTTATTAATAGGGGTTGTGCCAAATTCAGGATTAAAGAATGTATGTGTGTATTTCAATTGAATTCGCCACAAAACACAGGAAGTTGAATTGGAATGAGAGGAAGAAGAATTTACTGAATTGTAATGCATTCTTGGAAATTAAGTGTTCTTCCACCTTGATCCATAAAAGTTAGTTTATATATGATTAAACATATCTATAATGCATTGTCCCTGACAAATAAACTAATAAAAAATAAAAAAAAAATAAAAAAAATTGTTCCCGCCCACTTTTTCAGCGGCGTTGGTTAAGGAAGTATTTTTTTCCCGTTCATTTCTGGATTTTTAAAAAGCCATATGGAATATGGACCAAGTCAACCAATCATAGCATCACACATTTTGATTTGAAGCAAAAAAAATATTTGAAAATTGGACGAAAATACTTAACGGGTTTAGTTAGAGAAAGAACAATCCCAGGAATCATTGCGAACCGATGGAGAAATATAAAACTGTTATATTTAAAAATGTTATGATCAATGACAACATATGCTTTAACTCATCAAAGTAAGATAAGCAATTTTCAACTTTTTTTATGTTATACAAGATTTAACTCATTTTTTTATGTAATTTAAGTTGAAATGACTAATATAGCCAAGTTGAATGTAGGCCTACTTAAAAATTTAAGGTAGCAAAATATGCATATATATATATATATATATTTAAATATGTAAGTACTTATGTTCATGGGAGTGGGCGGAGCTAAAGAGCTCTTTTGGAAAGCTTTGCTTGTTTCGACTCTGATTGGTGGACTGTACAGCATCATGGGTAATGTAGTTTTTCACCACATATTCAATTGTTAAAGGGATAGTTCACCCAAAAATGAAAACTCTGTCAGTAATTACTCTCCCTCATGTTGTTCAACCCCGTAAGACTTTCGTTCATCTTCAGAACACAAATTAAGATATTTGTGATTAAATCTGAGAGCTGGATCACTCCTCCATAGGCTTCTTAAGGGATCGAAACTGGCCGGCCCAAAAGTTATTAAAGACATCGTTAAAATAGTCCAAGTGACTACACTGGCTCAACCTTAAGTTTATCAAGCGACGAGAATACTTTCTGTGCGCAAAAAAACAAACAAAAATACCGACTTTATTCAACTATTCATATCCTTCTCTGTGAGCCTCGAGATTTCACGTAGTGAAACTACGCAAAGCTTCTGTGTCATCACCCACCTGACCAGCGTCGGCCAATAGTGAGCCTGTGTGTGTCGTGCAACACAGAAGCTTTGCGTAGTTTCACTACGTGAAATCTCGAGGCCAACAGAGAAGGAAATGAATAGTTGAATAAAGTCGGTATTTTTGTTTTTTTGTTTTTGCGCACAGAAAGTATTCTCGTCGCTTGATAAACTTAAGGTTGAGCCACTGTAGTCACTCGGACTATTTTAACGATGTCTTTAATAACTTTTGGACCGGCCAGTTTCGATCCTTTAGAAGCCTATGGAGGAGTGATCCAGCTCTCAGATTTAATCACAAATATCTTAATTTGTGTTCCGAAGATGAACGAAAGTCTTACGGTGTTGAGCAACATGAGGGAGAGTAATTACTGACAGAGTTTACATTTTTGGGGGTGAACTATCCCTTTAAACACGATTGTTTTAAAACTAAGTTAAATAATGCTTGGTGACGGCTTCAACAGAAGCAAATACCATCGATTAACAACCTCACAACTCACAGTTTATTGTATTAAGTTATTGTTAAAATGAATAGAGTTTTTACTTCCTGTTGCACTCTATGCCTGGAGGCCATTAAACCTTTGAGGCTTTTTTAAAAAGTTTTTTTTCTTCTTCAAGTTTACATTTCAAAAACATTTCTAGTTAAAATTTGTTATTTGGATTTTTTTTTGCATTTCAAACAAATTCAACACAATAATGCATTCTGGGAAATAAAAAATATTCAACCCTGCAATTAACACAGATGTTTTGAATCTACATATATGAGAATTGTGTTGTAAAGTAATGTAAGTTCAAAGAATCAAATCAAATCAAACTGTATTGAAAAAGCACTTTAAAACAACCAAAGTGGACCAACGTGCTGAACAGAAACAAAAGAAAAAAAAAAAAAACATAAAATACATACTTTATGTAAAGCATATAATACATATAAAACAAATCAAGAGACATTAAACATAGAACAAAATAAACATAAAAAATAAACAAAATGTCAAGTGTCAAAGGCCAAGGAGAAAAGGTTTAGGAAACATGTTTCACACATAAGCAGTTATTTGGGAACGTGTTGAGCCGAGCTGATGGGTTTAATGTTTACAGTGGCGTATTTACAATCCATTAAGAAAAGGCTATATCCACAACGATTCACTCAACCAAAACTGGCATTCACAAATCTGACTTCATCTTAACCATATAACAGGAGAAAACTGTGACTGTCCGAACGAGATGCTTAGAAGAGCTGTGAAAGCAACGGCTGCAATGCGAAGTGTCAAATTCAGGCCTGGAAAAAATGAACGTCAACCTCATCTGGCTTCCAATCTGTTTCCCTTCACATCCAATGTCTTTTATGAAAAATCTCTGAAACAGAAATGATCTGGGGGAGCAATAATGTCCAGCACTAATTTAATACCTTATTACCATAAGCCTAGTGCGATGCATGCATAATAAATTTGTTGTATCGCACAAGGCTCAGGCATACGGTTGGAACAGGATTGCGGGTCCTGAGACAGCAAGCCCCATTTGCATGATATGATGTGAGAGTTGAATGAATTGGAGGATTATGGGAAACACTGCCTCCCTGCCCAGGCTCATTGTACTGAAGAGAAGTATCACATACCCACAGATGCTTCGGAAATTGGAACAAACCAAAGAGAAAACCATGGAAAAGAGAGGGAAAAAAATATGTGCATGCTTTAAAAAAAGAGGAAGGAGAGGGGAAACGAGGGGAAAACATCAAAGACTGCATTTTTTATTTCATTTTAAAGCGCAGGACACTATCTACCGGATTTTCTTTTTAATTCAAGAGGAAATGTAGTTTTACTTAAAGCGCAGCTTTTTTTGAAGTACACTCAATTTCTTAGGAAAGGCTTATTTAAACAGATGCGAGTCAAAAACTCTTTAAGGTAGAGAGAAATTAACATATTTTTTAAATTAACACCCACGTTATAAGTTCCACTTTACCTGAATCTATAAGAAAATATGTATGTTTGAGGTTTTGCAATGTTTTTAATCACCTTTCAGCTTTATCGTAGGTCCTAATTTTTTTTTAATGTTCAAATATTCAGCTATTATTTTAAAAATGCATCCATAAAAAGTATGAACGAAGTATAAAATGCTGTTTTAAAAGTGATGCGCAGTCAAAACTCTTTAATAAATTAACATTTTCAACAATTTTTTAAATGAACACCCACATTATAGGTTCCACTTTACCTGAATCTATAAGAAAACGTGTATATTTGAGGTTTTGCACCATTTTTATTCACCTTGGAGGGTCCTAAAATGTATTTAAAGTTTCAAATATTCACATAATTCAGATATTATTTTAAAAATGCATCCATTAAAAAGTATGAAAGAAGTATAAAATGCTGTTTTAAAAGACTTTCAGATGTGAGTCAAAAACTCTTTAAGGTAGAGAGAAATTAACATATTTTTAAATGAACACCCACATTATAGGTTCCAGTTTACCTGAATCTATAAGAAAACGTGTATATTTGAGGTTTTGCACCATTTCTTTTCACCTTGGAGGGTCCTAAAATGTATTTAAATGTTCAAATATTCACATTATTCAGCTATTATTTTAAAAATGCATCCATAAAAAGTATGAACGAAGTATAAAATGCTGTTTTAAAAGTGATGCGCAGTCAAAACTATTTAAGAAATGAACATATTTTTAGATGAACACCCACATTATAGGTTCCACTTTGAATCTATAAGAAAATATGTATATTTGAGGTTTTGCAATGTTTTTAATCACCTTTCGGCTTTATCTTAGGTCCTAATTTTTTTTTTTTATGTTCAAATATTCACATTACTCAGCTATTATTTTAAAAATGCATCCATTAAAAAGTATGAGCGAAGTATAAAATGCTGTTAAAGTGGCTTTTCGATGCAGTTTAGGCTAATGCTGTTTCCTGATGCTGCGGTGTGTCAGCACTGAGTTCATAATGAAAGTTGTCGTTCGTGATCCACACCTTGTGCAGGTCTTACATACATTAAAAGCAGTGGTGATATTTCTTGCATCATTTAGTTCGCACCTCAGTGCTGTCCGGGCCTAAAAAAGAAATCACATGCACATTTGGGTTTCACACCTGAAGTCTTTTGACATGCTCATCTGCTAATTTCAGTTTCAGGTGTCAGGGCTGTTGCACGACAAAAACAAGATGCTGACATGTTTTGATTTGATTAAACTTAACGCTTGTTCGTTGGATACTAAATGTTGTGTTGGAAATGTAACTTTTGCCCCATAGAACTTGTTTTCATGTAAAAACATGAAAATGGCAAATACTTTTATTGATTCATTGAAAATGCAATTATGGAAATGATCTATAAACATCAAATAAACATCAAATACAAAAGTAGCTGTAAATAATGCGCAAGATCACAAGACAATAAACTGTCAAATTAAATAATAAAAGTATCTTATTTGTATAATATTGTATTATTTTCTGTATAATAAAAGAACAAAATGCTAATAGCTAATCGTGCCATCATCCTCTAACAGCATTTATCATCATTTAATCAGAAAACTAGATGTTAAAACCCAGCAAAAGGTCACTGATCCCACGTGCCACAAATACACAAAACTTTTCACACACACACACACACACACACACACACACACACACACACACACACACACACACACACACACACACACACACACACACACACACACACACACACACACAAGAGCTTAGCATACAGTATATGTATCAGAATGAGGTTAAACGGCTGTTCAAAAGCTGCTTTGTTCGCTCATTTGTGAACTGAAACATGCTAATTGAACGTGACAGTTAGTTTAACCTTTATCCAGCACTGCCATACCTTAGATGTCCGAGAGCACGCAAAGCTGGGGTTTTTCCACCGCGACGCGTTATTAGCATGATGCTAGAGCTGATTGACTACAGGACTGTGCAGAAGTTTAGCTAGTTAGCAACTTCAGTCTCTTCTTAAAGGTCATCATGGCTTTTGAACAACCACCAGTCAAGTTTCAATCTTACACATATTGCTAAATATGTCCTTGATAAACCGAGACCACCTTTAAGTTAGGCACATTTGCTTCACCGGTTAAGAGAAAAGTTTGATTGCTTGAAGTTACTTTGTGTTTCATAAGATCAACTGTGGTTTAAAACATGCATTTGTAATATTTACAGATGGTCGGATATCATGGTATCTGTCTTTGAGGCCGAGAACTAAAAAAAGAGGAAGCTTTTTTCTGATGCGTTGCACAGTTATCGCTCTCTATCATCATAATTACCATATGTATACAGTACAATTAAGCCTCTTTCAAGTTTTTCCCACAGTAATCATCCAAACATGTGGCTCCATTTTCTGCAGAACATTCAGACATTTGCTCCATTATGCCGCATTGTTCCACAGTACAAAAACAATGCATGCATTAGCATCGCAATTTGCCTCTTTATTAGGCTCTATTTGGCCTTGCTCGTACCTTTCTAAAAAAGAAGAAATGAAAGAAAAGAAAGAAAATATGCCTTTCAGTGGCATTTACATGCATGCATATTATACGGAATATACTTGAATCTTAACAGACATGGAGTAAGGTCTTTATCAAACCTTCTCAGATATGATTTCGGACATTTCTAAGCAAATTCGGAGCAAATATGGCATTTTCTGAGCAAAACGTGCATGGTGGCTTGAGGCACGATTCTGGATAAATTAAGAGTCACGATTTTTATTGTTTGTATTGGAAACTGCACTTCTTCCATGATTCTGAACAGACAACAAAACAGAATAACAATATACTAGAGGTTCTGACAAAATGTTCATTGCTGCAGTCTATTTAAAAAATAATAGTAATTAAAATTTTTTTTTTTATATTCGATCTGAATGAAAGATTCAGTGACTCACTCATAAATAATTCAGTTGTTTCATGACTGGATGAATCAGTATTTTTGAACAAATCTCTTGAATGATTATTCAATGACTCACTCATTAAAACGTCACTTGTTTCATGACTGGATGAATCAGTGTTTTTGAATCAATCTCTTGAAAGAATGATTCAATGACTCACTCATTAAAACGTCACTTGTTTCATTACTGGATGAATCAGTGCTTTTGAATGAATCTCTTGAATGAATGATTCAATGGCTCACTCATTAAAACGTCACTTGTTTCATGACTGGATGAATCAGTGTTTTTGAATGAATCTCTTGAATGAATGATTCAATGACTCACTCATTAAAACGTCACTTGTTTCATGACTGGATGAATCAGTGTTTTTGAATCAATCTCTTGAAAGAATGATTCAATGACTCACTCATTAAAACGTCACTTGTTTCATGACTGGATGAATCAGTGTTTTTGATCAAATCTCTTGAATGAATGATTCAATGACTCATTCATTAAAACGTCACTTGTTTCATTACTGGATGAATCGGTGTTTTTGATCAAATCTCTTGAATGAATGATTCAATGACTCACTCATTAAAACGTCACTTGTTTCTTTACTGCAGCGGTTCCCAAACTTTTTTTCCTGCGCACCCCCTTTTATGTCCCAACCGGGTTGGCGCACCCCCAATCCCCACTTCCAAAAAAAAAAATGCAACAAAGCTTTGTTTTATCGCCCTATAAAGACTCATGTTTAATCATGCGCTAATAACCAGAACACGCATGACAATAACAACATCAACAAAGTTTCAATATAATGCAACAAAGCTACGCACAAGCTTCCACTTTTAACCCTTTCACACATAAGTTTAAAATATTTTAACTGACCCCCCAGCGTGAGTTTTTCAAGGCGACCGTTATTTAGAACTTGTCACTTTAATGTTTCCATGGTGATGCGTCATTCCTTGTCACGTGACACAACGCAACCACAACACAGCGCTGAATGAATGATGATCTGCTTTTATGTCATTTTTCCTTTTTTATCAAAAATATTCACAAATGTATTAGCTATAGCTTGAAACATTGATATTCCGATTGTCAAATATGTGCAAGTGGATGTGTTTTATTGTTCAAACACCTTCATAACGATCGTTAGTTTGTGCCACAGTTCAGAGAATCGGATCTGTTGGATTTACAACACGTGACGTCAATTCCTCCACTTCTCACGAAATACATGAAAGTAAGAGGCCGGTGAACTGGGAGAAGAATAGGGTAAAATGTGAAGCTACGTACACAATGTGTATCTGATATGAATAAAACGTATCGCATAGAACGTTTAAAACGCTTCCATAGAAATCAGCAAAATCAAAATCATTGTTTTGCTAGTACTTATGTGTATTTAAATGTCTGAAACCTAAAATAAACATTATGTGGTTGAAAACACTCAATGGTTGTGATATATGACAGCACTGGCTCAGCGCCAGCCAACGCGCGAAAGCACATCTGTCACGTTACCGGCAGCAATGCAGAGCAGTGCGTTGAAGACAGCAGCTGTTTTCAACGTTTCTATCAAAAACTAATAAATTATAGTTTTTTTATTTAAAATACAAGCGATTACAAAGGAAATGTTTACTGTTCATGGTTTTTATTTTATTGTATGGAAAAATCCCACTTACAAAACACCGCCATTACATTTTTCCTCTCGCGCACCCCCTGGTGGCAGCTCGCGTACCCCTGGGGGTGCGCGCACCACACTTTGGGAATCCCTGCTTTACTGGATGAATCAGTGTTTTTGATCAAATCTCTTGAATGAATGATTCAATGACTCACTCATTAAAACGTCATTTGTTTCATGACTGGATGAATCAGTGTTTTTGAATGAATCTCTTGAATGAATGAATCAGTGTTTTTGAATGAATCTCTTGAATGAATGATTCAATGACTCACTCATTAAAACGTACCTTGTTTCATTACTGGATGAATCAGTGTTTTTGATCAAATCTCTTGAATGAATGATTCAATGACTCACTCATTAAAACGTCACTTGTTTCATGACTGGATGAATCAGTGTTTTTGATCAAATCTCTTGAATGAATGATTCAATGACTCACTCATTAAAACGTCACTTGTTTCATGACTGGATGAATCAGTGTTTTTGAATGAATCTCTTGAATGAATGAATCAGTGTTTTTAAATGAATCTCTTGAATGAATGATTCAATGACTCACTCATTAAAACGTCCCTTGTTTCATGACTGGATGAATCAGTGTTTTTGATCAAATCTCTTGAATGAATGATTCAATGACTCACTCATTAAAACGTCACTTGTTTCATTCCTGGATGAATCAGTGTTTTTGATCAAATCTCTTGAATGAATGATTCAATGACTCACTCATTAAAACGTCACTTGTTTCATGACTGGATGAATCAGTGTTTTTGAATGAATCTCTTGAATGAATGAATCAGTGTTTTTGAATGAATCTCTTGAATGAATGATTCAATGACTCACTCATTAAAACGTCCCTTGTTTCATGACTGGATGAATCAGTGTTTTTGAATGAATCTCTTGAATGAATGATTCAATGACTCACTGATTAAAACGTCCCTTGTTTCATTACTGGATGAATCAGTGTTTTTGAATGAATCTCTTGAATGAATGATTCAATGACTCACTGATTAAAACGTCCCTTGTTTCATTACTGGATGAATCAGTGTTTTTTATCAAATCTCTTGAATGAATGATTCATTGACTCATTCATTAAAACGTCACTTGTTTCATTACTGGATGAATCGGTGTTTTTGATCAAATCTCTTGAATGAATGATTCATTGACTCACTCATTAAAACGTCACTTGTTTCATTACTGGATGAATCAGTGTTTTTGATCAAATCTCTTGAATGAATGATTCAATGACTCATTCATTAAAACGGCACTTGTTTCATTACTGGATGAATCAGTGTTTTTGATCAAATCTCTTGAATGAATGATTCAATGACTCACTCATTAAAACGTCACTTGTTTCATTACTGGATGAATCAGTGTTTTTCATCAAATCTCTTGAATAAATGATTCATTGACTCATTCATTAAAACGTCCCTTGTTTCATTACTGGATGAATCAGTGTTTTTCATCAAATCTCTTGAATGAATGATTCAATGACTCATTCATTAAAACGTCACTTGTTTCATTACTGGATGAATCAGTGTTTTTGATCAAATCTCTTGAATGAATGATTCAATGACTCACTCATTAAAACGTCACTTGTTTCATTACTGGATGAATCAGTGTTTTTAATCAAATCTCTTGAATGAATGATTCAATGACTCACTGATTAAAACGTCCCTTGTTTCATTACTGGATGAATCAGTGTTTTTTATCAAATCTCTTGAATGAATGATTCATTGACTCATTCATTAAAACGTCACTTGTTTCATTACTGGATGAATCGGTGTTTTTGATCAAATCTCTTGAATGAATGATTCATTGACTCACTCATTAAAACGTCACTTGTTTCATTACTGGATGAATCAGTGTTTTTGATCAAATCTCTTGAATGAATGATTCAATGACTCATTCATTAAAACGGTACTTGTTTCATTACTGAATGAATCAGTGTTTTTGATCAAATCTCTTGAATGAATGATTCAATGACTCATTCATTAAAACGGCACTTGTTTTATTACTGGATGAATCAGTGTTTTTGATCAAATCTCTTGAATGAATGATTCATTGACTCACTCATTAAAACGTCACTTGTTTCATTACTGGATGAATCAGTGTTTTTCATCAAATCTCTTGAATAAATGATTCATTGACTCATTCATTAAAACGTCCCTTGTTTCATTACTGGATGAATCAGTGTTTTTCATCAAATCTCTTGAATGAATGATTCAATGACTCATTCGTTAAAACGTCACTTGTTTCATTACTGGATGAATCAGTGTTTTTGATCAAATCTCTTGAATGAATGATTCAATGACTCACTCATTAAAACGTCACTTGTTTCATTACTGGATGAATCAGTGTTTTTAATCAAATCTCTTGAATGAATGATTCATTGACTCATTCATTAAAACGTCACTTGTTTCATTACTGGATGAATCAGTGTTTTTGATCAAATCTCTTGAATGAATGATTCAATGACTCACTCATTAAAACGTCACTTGTTTCATTACTGGATGAATCAGTGTTTTTGATCAAATCTCTTAAATGAATGATTCAATGACTCACTCATAAAGGCTTCACTTGTTTCATTACTGGATGAATCAGTGTTTTTGAATGAATGATTCAATGATAAATAAGTCACTTGTCGCCACCTACTGGCGTAACGATGCCATCGATACAATCTTAATTTAAAGCATCAAGTTACATTCAAAAGGTTATTTTTTGCTCACTTCTGTAGACATCAGTGTTTATATCTGAACTAAAAAAACTTTTTTCCCAGTACTTCTATGATAATCTGAAAATCTGTAACACAGAAATAATGATACTACGTGGTTGAAAGACTGATTGTGAAGCTGTTTCATATCTATACATGACAACTGCTCTCTCTGGATCAGAACACAGATCTGAATGTTCGCTATGATCGTATGGTTTAATAAACAGAGCCGAATCACTGTCATTTAGTAGTACGATCATGTGGGTGTCTGAATCGAGATCGCCATCTTTTAACGATTAATCGCGCAGCTCAAATTCAATGTTATTTTTGCTTATTTTCACGTCTTGGCAGCAAAATTGCAAGTAAAATCCCTGAACAAGTTAGACAAGTCACGTGCAGAAGTTAGCAATACACAACAGTGATGCTTGCGAATGATTTCGCAGATTGAATGCATGTTGCAAAGATGCTCTGAAGTCCAGGCCCATTCCATCACAATCCAGCTCACGTCAGTTTGTGTCATATTTATCTAATTGTCTGTTTCAAAGCCAATCAAGTTAGAAGCGCACCGCAGCTAAAATTACACGAGGATGACTCACATCTGAAATCATCTAAAGGTTACCTGATTCTTAAGAGCTGTAATTGCACTGGAAAGACTATTAGCTGTGATAAAGTTCAGAAAAAAAGGACATTCTCATGTTGTTTTCGTGTGCTGTTATGCTCAGACATAATGCATGCGAGTGCCATAAGCAATAACTTCATGCACGGCTTATGAAGTTATGTGGTTTGGCACTAGTGATCCTAAACATGGAGACAAATGGGTTAGTTAGACTTAAAGTAACTGGATAAATGAGGTTCTGACTAAAAGTCCATTTAAAAAGAATATTTAATTTGAAAAATCTGATCGAGTGAATGATTCAATGACTCACTTATAAAGACTTAAGCTGTTTCATTACTGGACGAATCAGAGTTTTTGAACGAATCTCTTGAATAAATGATTCAATGACAAAGGTTTTAAGTCACTTGTCGCCGCCTACTGGTGTAATGATGTAATTGATACATCATGTATTCTTTATTTGATGAGTCAAATTGCTTTTAAAAGGTGATTTACACTATTTTGATCAGGATAAATGAATTTTGAACCAATTTCAGGTTTTGATTCTGGTTGATGGCACCATACAAACTTTTTTTCATTCATTTTTCATTTTCTTTCATTATTTACTTAAAATTCACTAAGAAATGAGATATTTATAATAATGTTCAAATCATTTACATTTTTACTGCATGAACAATGACTTTTTTTTTTACAGCATTTATTGATTTGGGTTTTTATTAAGTTAAAATACTATTGTTGTTAGTTCATGTTCATTCATAATACATTAACTCAAGTTAATTATAGAACTTTAACTAAACTATCAAATGAAATGTTGAAATGCATTAGTAAATTTATAAATTAACATGAACATATTCATAAATGCTCTAAAAGTATTGTTCAAAGTTTGGATAGCAATCATTTGGCAAAACTCATAATGATTGGATGCTGTAAAAAAAAAAAAAATTTGGAGAATGGAGAATATTTTATAAGAAAATACTAGTACTCTCAAATCGATTAATCGCATCTTACAAATATTAAATTTTTATACAATAAAAGTAAATATAATATAATATATATATATTATATATTTAAATACATACACACATGTAAAAATATACAAACGTTTATGTTCGATACGATTAATCGCGATTAATCGATTTGACAGCACTCGAAAATGCTATTTCAGTTTTTCTACTTAAAAATATCATATTTAACTCATTTTGATACTTGACGTTTCTTTGTAGAGTAGCTAATTGTGAATTTTACTAGCAATTTCTGAGTGAAAATTGTTTCTACGGTCGTCTGCTGCTGCTGTCTGCTGCAATATTAGTAAATAAATAAGAAAAACCGGCTGCAGTTCACCAATTCATCACAGTTTCCTCAGGTAAACATCATTCAATATTCTCCACCATGGGGATACAACAACAAGAAGTCAAAAGTCAGCATTTGTATTTCGAAGTTTATTCCAAAAAGCAAGTTCCATCATATGAAACTACCATTTTATGATGCGCAAATCCCATTCCCCAAAACACCACAATGGCTCCTTATCGGAGGCTGAGGAGATATCAGGAGCAATCGTGTTTTTCATCAGTCTCAGCCGGCGCTGCGGTTTATTGTCACGGAAAATGAGAAGCTTGCGGGTGAGGAGGAGGATTCCGGCTTCGAGAATAAAAGTACGTTGAACACGGCGATGCATAATGCAGGAGCCGCGGCGTGTTTGTACGTGCTGATGATTTGCTCTGCGCAGAATGAGACGAGCCCCAGAAACGCTCTTTATCAGAGATTTCTACTGTTTGTTTGTGTGAACGCAGAAGAAGAGAGCCGTGCACTTAACAAGAACTCATATTTAGATCAGCAAACCTAGAGCAAGCGTCACTGTGACTAGCTCATGCTAGCTTTAGAGTTGCAGACATGAAGAAGGATTCTGTTTCTGTACGGATTCCTTATAAACATCAAAGAAACGCCCTAGCAACCACCCTTAGCACCCTAGCAACATTTTCACCTGAAAATCCCAGAACCACAACCATCTCTAGATAGTTTCATAGCAACTACTCTGAACACTATAGGATCTTTGTGGAGTCGAGAGGCCCTGGCAACCACCCAGAACACCCTGGCAACCCACCTAGCACCTGCTTGTCTCAGAATACCTTATAAACGTCAAAGGAATGCCCACCCTCAGCACCCTAGCAACTACTCAACACAACTTATATAGTTTATATAAATAACAACCGCTTAGAACATACAGTATATAATAGATACAACAACCACCTTAGAAGCTTAGTAGAAACCACCCACTGCACCCTAGCAGCTAGAACACCTTAGAAACTTTGTGGAAACGCCCTAACAACCACCCACTGCACCATAGCAACCACCTAGCGACTAGAACACTGTATTAACTTTGTAGAAATGCCCTAGCAACCACCCACTGCACCCTAGCAACCACCTAGCAACTAGAACACCATAGAAACTTTGTAGAAATGCCCTGGCAACCACCATCAGCACCCTAGCAACTACTCAACACAACTTATATAGTTTATATAAATAACAACCACTTAGAACATACAGTATATAATAGATATAACAACCACTTTTGAAGCTTAGTAGAAAGGCCCTGGAAACCACCCACTGCACCCTAGCAACTAGAACACCTTAGAAACTTTGTGGAAATGCCCTAGCAACCACCCACTGCACCCTAGCAACCACCTAGCAACTAGAACGCCGTAAAAACTTTGTAGAAATGCCCTAGAAACCACACATAGCACCCTAGCAACTACAACACATTGGAAACTTTGTATAAATGCCCTAGCAACCTCCCATAGCACCCTAGCAACTAGAACACCTTATAAACTTTGTAGAAATGCCCTAGCAACCACCCACTGCACCCTAGCAACCACCTAGCAACTAGAACACCTTAGAAACTTAGAAGAAATGCCCTAGCAACCACCTAGCAACTAGAACACCTTATAAACTTTGTAGAAATGCCCTAGCAACAGCCCACTGCACCGTAGCAACTAGAACACCTTATAAACTTTGTAGAAATGTCCTAGCAACCTCCCACAGCACCCTAGCAACCACCTAGCAACTAGAACACCTTAGAAACTTTGTATAAATGCCCTAGCAACCTCCCACAGCACCCTAGCAACCACCTAGCAACTAGAACACCTTAGAAACTTTGTAGAAATGCCCTAGCAACCATCCACCACACCCTAGCAACTAGTACACCTTAGAAACTTTGTAGAAATGTCCTAGCAACCACACACAGCACCCTAGCAACTAAAACACCTTAGAAACTTGGTAAAAATGTCCTAGCAACCTCCCACAGCACCCTAGCAACTAAAACACCTTAGAAGAAATGTCCTAGCAACCACACACAGCCCCCTAGCATCGAAGTGGTCAAGCATCACTCACATTTTCTTGACAAATGTGGAAATGTAGTTACTGTTAAGAGTGCCTAGTAAATGTGCCTAGTTCATGAAAACCCCTCATGTGGTTGCCGAGCCATCAACTATGATGCCTTATGTAAAGGTTAGTTTCATTTATAGAGAACAGAGAGCTGGACCGTCCATCACCGCTGTATGTGTGAAGGAACAATACATTTTTCCACAACCACTATGACATTTACAAGAGACTCGAGAGAAAGAGAGAGAGAGAGAGAGAGATGGTCTATTTTAAAGAGAAAGGGTGGTAGAGACGTTCAGAAAGTTGGTGTTTGGTGTGAAATGAGAGAGGGAGGGGTTTCCCCAGGTGAGAGTGAGTGAGTAAGAGCGAGAGAGATACAGAATATGATGGAGAGAGAGAAGCCGTGCTTTCATAATACTTCTGTGCTGGAGATCTGCAGGTTGAGTGTAAAGTGGAAATATATCATATATTTGTATCATATCGTTTAAAGTTAGTGAGCGCTTCCTGCACCGAAAACAGTTTTATAATTTTTCTGTATATGCCTGACTCTTGTTTTTTTTTTGCCGCAGTGCTTTTAAGACTAATATGAAAACGCCCTGTTCTCTTTGCTGGTTTTCTGTCGGTAAACAAAATACTGCAGTTTCTAACTGCTCTTATCCTTCAATAACAGTCTGTATATAAAGCATAAAAACAATCATCACTGAAATGTGCCACTCTATTTGTTCACTTTACAGCTTATTCTGCCCAGAAACTGTCATGTAAAATGGTTTTATGTACCATTTAGAGGCAGGTGAATCTGAATTAAACATTCAAAATATAGTCCAGCAAACAATGCACAAGAAATTAGTGACACAGTTTGCAATGAGAATTTCTGTTCATCCAAAAGAAATAAGATTATTTCATTTACAAGAAGAAAACAACAAAAACAACAACAAAGCAGAATATCCTCCTGGTTTTTAATGCAAATCAAGTTATTTAGCTGCACAAAAACAGTCCATTTCCATGCTAACTATAGTATTTATTATTATCATAATCATCACAAGCAGTTTGCAGTTTTGAAAAATAAGGTTCATATAGTTCTTCTTGATATCTAAATGTCTCAAACAAAATGATGCGGAATGAGTCACAATTACTTCTCAGAAAGAAAGATAAAACATAAAATCAACCTGGTAACTTTTAAACACGATTTGTTACCTGGCTGACCGATGATGATGACCCTGAATGAATTAGGATAATTTGCATTTTTCATAAGTTCTTTCCCTTTTTGTGTGCAATCTACATCAACAAACAGACTATGGGTGCCATTTGAGGTTATTTAATTAAAGGGACAATGTGTACTTTTTTAGGTATTTTATTATCGAAAATCAATATTTTTATTCATAAATATGTCCTCAATGGTGTACAAATACCTCTGCAATCTACATCAACAAACAGACTTTGGATGCCATTTGAGGTTATTTAATTAAGTACCAATTTTGATATTGGTATATTTTTTCTGGTGTTATATTATCCTAGCTAACAGGGAACGTTATCAGAACGTTCTGCAAAGGTTCTCTCAAAGTTATGAACAAACAAAGTTATTATTTAATAACATACTTAAATCGTTAGCACAAAAACGTTATTTATACATCGTTCATGGAATGTTTTTCTAAAATGTTTTAGTTGGACGTTCATTTTTTAAATGTTGCTGACCTTACTTGTTTCAGACTATTCAGAGGACATTAAAAAGTAACATTCCCATAATGTCTATATGGCGTTTTTAATACGCTTTAAGACAAACCATGTGTAAATTCATAAGTCGAAAGCATTGCTGAGTATTTTCTGCTTAAAACTGCAGTGAACCAAAGACAGTCTCAAAAACACGGTTTGAAATCGCTGGTGTTTCTGACGTCACAAACGACCTTATAACCAATCAGATCAACGTGTGATCGTCAACCAGTGGATCTCTGAGCTGAGGGAGTGAGTGGAGGCGGGGCTCATTTGCATATTCATAGAACCGCGCATACTAAATGAGGCAAGGGTGTCGAGTTACATTCAAACTATGTTAAGCCATGAAGAAATTTTTTCAAGGAAAAAAACGTTTAAATATGTCACTGGTGTTTTAAGGGATACAATTATTGACTACAGGGGGACTTTAAACAACTAGACGTTTTAATAATGTTTTCATTACTTATGGGAACGATAGCATAACATTCTTTGTAAGCTGGGATCTATCATGCTTCTCTCAAAGTGAATGGGTGGGCCAAATTTCTGAAGACCAAACTGGCCTAGATGACATGTAAATGTGTTCATCGTCACTTTAAATTGAGCCATTTTTCCTGCATGCCGTCTAATACTTTGTTCATTGTGATGTTAAAACGTAACGTACCTGCCATTTGCTCTTTGAATAATGAAATTGGTTGGTAAAAGCAGTCACAGCTTGTATAACTTATTCAAAAGCACATTAGCAATCAGCAAAACCAGCAAGTTAGTGCCTTATGGAGGAAAGTGTTTACAAAGGACCTCTAATGAAGTCTTAATTATGTTTAATCACGTTGCCAACCTCATTGTTGTTTTGATATGGAATAGTGACTGAACAGAATATGCAAATGTTTAGTGAGCTAATGGTTGACGTGCAGCTGTGAACGCAGTCGTTTCTTAACTCATTCCACATGATGACCTTTTAAGTGGAGCAAAAAGAGCGAAAGTGACAATACTGATGAATAATGGATGATTAAAAAGGCTTTCGAAAAGCTTAATGGTGGAATTAAATTTACTATAATAACAGATTTGCATGGGGCCCGTCATTCCACTAATATTTAAAGTGGAAGTTTAAATATAGCTTTATGGCATGGCATTGAGAGATATGATAAAACGCATTGTATGCATTATGCACAGCTCGCAGACTTCAACATCCCACTGTATTCGAGGAGAGACACTTCTCAGTTTATAATTCAAGGTCAGCAGAATCTCAGTTTATTCCTCATATTCAGAAGAAACATCAAGACCTAAACATGGCAGTTACAGTTTTCATTATTATGCATTTTAGTTTTAAATAATGTTTTACCAAATTATGAACATTTACAGTTATAAAAACATCTTTGATGCCAAACTTTAACACTTAAACTCTTATGGATGCACTATATATCGGTATCGGCCGATATATGTTAATTTTTAATGTTATCATTATCGGCCCGATAAGAAAATGTGGCCGATATATTAAAGCCAATAAATAATGTATTATTTCACTTCAGACACGCACTGTTCAACATGATGGTTTTGAATTACTTGAAATATGATTGGAATAACATAAAAAAAAAGGAAAATACAGTTAAGTGCAAAAGTTAAGTCTGTCATTATAGGCTTCATAAAGTTAATATGGAGAACATTGTAAGTGTGTGTTTGGGTAATGGCTTTTAATGGTTAAACTTTTGTTTTTATAATCAGGCTCTCAAAAATTGCATAAAAATTTGGATTAAGATTTATCGGCCAAAATATCGGTTATCGGCTTTCAAATATAAAGAATTATCGGTTATCGGTATCGGCCAAAATTGTCATATCGGTGCATCACTAGTTCTATTTAGAACTCTGACTCAACTTTAAAGAACCTTTATGCCAAAAAAAGTTCTATACAAAGAGAAATGTTTTAAATGATTGCATAATACTTTGATGTTTAATGGGTTATTCAACGGTATCTCACGACCAATTCGTACGAATTCGTACGAGTGATTAAAAGGTGGCTAATTCGTACTAATTCATACGACCTCACTCGTACGAATTTGTACGATTTGTCTAAACCCACGTGATGGGTAGGTTTAGGGGCGGGGTCAGGGGTAGGTCATTCATACAAATTTGGTAACTCGTAAAATATGTACGAATTAGCAAAAATCGTACGAATTTGTACGAGTGAGGTCGTATGAATTAGTATGAATTAGCCACCTCGTAAAATTCATACAAATTGCCGTGAGATCGGGCTGGGTTATTCAATTTTTTTCATGTGATAAAGTATGTTTACAGGCTGTTTAATTCATAACCTTTAATAAAAATGAATAATTAATGAAAACTAAATCATGATGCAATGATTTAAAAAGGTTATAATTATAAAGCAACTGATGGAACTCTTTAAGATTCTTATATAGAATCTTTTCTTCTAAGAATGTTGTTTTTTTAATTCAAAAACTCTAATTATAAGCAATATAATAGTGATGTTCGGCTTATAGTGAACACCACCAACCCAAAACTCTCAGGCTTTCTGTCCTTCAGTGTCTCACCGACTGTAAATGCGTTTGTTTTCATTTGGCTGTGTCTCTAAACGAGTGTAGCGTTGTATTATTCATCTCCCCCAGAGCTATGACTGTATCTGCGTCCTCGTGTTCGCCGTCCTGCCGCTGCCAAGACAACAGCAATGGATCTAAAACAACACAGGCAATTAATGAGGAACGAGTGGCGTTCTGCAGTGTTTTAAGAGCGATCGAAGCGCTTTCAGTGGCCTTGGACGTGGAGTGTCGGTGTGGGAGTCCGAAGAGTCGCTCCTTCGTCTGTGTTTCTACACTCACAGGTGATATAGAGTTGATTTAGGTGTCGGATATTTAACCTCTCTTGCTGATGGCTGTCATTAAAACTCAAAACCACTGAACAAAAAACTCCCCTTAAAGGGATAGTTCACCCTGAAATGAAAGTTGAGTCCTCATTTACTCACCCTGGTGTTGTTCTAATGCCATACGCCCTTCTGTCTTTTTTGAACCACTAAAGGGGATTTATAAGCAAACGTCCCGCTCGCGATCGTCCGTACAATGGCAGCGAGTAGCGACCAGCATCAAGCTTTGTAAAAAAAGGCGCATAAGAATGATCCAATGCGACACGCGTCGTATATTTTATGTAATTTGATCACTTAAAATAATACATTTATCCCTTAAAACTCATATTTTTACATATGTATACGCGGTTCTATGAATATGCGAATGAGCCCCGCCTTCATTCAATCACAGCAGCTCAGAGATCCATAGATATCCATAATAAAGGCTAGATGTCTTACGGCGGAGTCTCTATCGTCATCACCGGCGGCCATCTTGTCACAGGCAAGCGTTCTGGCGGGCTCTGTGGTGCCTGATGTAAGATGAGTGATCAGCACGAACACAAATACTCTTATCTCGTTGAAATCTTGACGGATTTACAAACGGTTTGGTTTATTACAAACGTTATTAACGTGGCTATAATTCTGGATGATTATTTATTGAGACACTTATTATTCATAAGTGTGCAGTGTCATAACTACATCTCTGACGTTTATAACAAACCAAACCGTTTGAAAATCGGTAGAAAATTTAGCAAGTTATGGTTATTTAAAAAGCACATGCACCATTAAAACACAATGTTACGAGTGAGCGAGCTGCCTGTGGCAAGATGGCCGCCAGTGCGGACGTCAACCTCCATTGGCCAGCAGCGCGGACGAGACATCTAGCCTTTATTATGGATATCTATGCAGAGATCCACTCGTTGACGATCACACGTTGATCTGATTGGTTACAAGGTGGATTTTTACCACAGGGGGACTTTTAACTTTAAACTTTAAAACACGACATAAAATAGAATCCATGTACTTTATTCTCTGAGGTGAAAATACCAGTTGTTTTCACCCAAACAAAAAGTTATCGCGTTCATTCACATCTGTATCAGTCTGGAGATGTTCAACTCAGTGAAGAAAGTACATGGATACTTTTTTTTGGGATTTCTAGGTGTTGTATTTCATATAGCATATTTATTATTATTATTATTACCAACAGCCAAGGTGTGGATTTTCGTTTAAAAATACATAAAATTTCGGGTTTGTTTTTCACCAAACCCTATCGTAAACCCTCAGAACAATTGGAATATATGACACATGTAGCACAAGATCTGTGATACTTTTTTGAGTCTTATTTAAAAAAAACCTTGAAGCTGGTCGCCATTAACTGAGCGCAAGCGGGACATAAAAAAAAATCCCCTTTTGTGGTCCAAAAAAACAAAAACGACCGCATACTGCATTAGAAAAACACCAGGGTGAGTAAATGATGACTTAACTTTCATTTTAGGGTGAACTATCCCTTTTAGAGTGAAATGCTATCTCCCATCCTAGCTCAAAGTCAACATGAGATGTTGATTGTAATGCATATTACTTTCAAAATCTAGTGTACACTCTTAAAAAATAACTTTCCAAAAGGGTTTTTTGCATTGATGCCATTGCCAGAGGAACCATTTTTGGTTCCCCAAAGACCGAGAGTGATCAGTCAATAAAATAACATCTTTTTTTCTTAGTGTACAGAACATTTTTAATAACCTAAATAATCTTTTTCAACTTTAAAGAACCGTTTGTGCAGTGAAAATATTCTGTGGATGTTAAAGGTTATCGATGTCAATACTTTTTGTATGTTGAAATAAGAGTAAAACATCATTTTCAACAATAATTTTTTCAAAATGATCATTTTGGTTTTAAAATAATACATTTTCTCACATTTAGGATTAGCGAGTGTACCATATTTATAAGCCTAAATATTAAATATAGTTGTGTAACTTGTTTTGCTGACCCAGAATACCCCAGAAACGGCATAGCGTAATTTTCTTCATTTTTGCAATTACATTTGATGATGCTTCTGGTGCAGAAATGACAGACTTCACCTTTAATAAACAGAGCATATTAAACACATACACACATCTCTCTGCACCGCCGCCCTCTCCAGACCCATAAACAAAGCCAAACATTAATATAAAATATAAATGTTCAGCAGTCTGCATTCAAAGTGAGTCTCAGTTTTCGGAAAAATACACCAACCGTACAATAAAAATCAGCCTTATTATATCTCACTGTGATTTGGTTAAAGGATTTTCAATGACAGTGATAAGTGCCTACTATACACAGCCTTTACTAGTATTCATGTGTGTTTTCTAGCAATCAGCGGCTATACTGTACAAAGCACAGCCGCATTATTACACTACAAGAGACACTATAGCGTGATTTCACATGTAAATGATTTGTTTTTAAAGGCAGGAACACAAACACAGAGGTTGTGTTTAAATAAGGGGGTCGGTCTCACCGTGAAAAGAAGAAACTCACTGTTAGATTGCAATCAAGGATTTTTGCACAGAAAAGAAGCACGATCATATACTTCTCTCTGCACACTGAACTAAAGAAAGACCGAGAGGTTTGAATTTGCATGCACTTCTCTTCCACGATTGTTACTGTATGTATAGCTCATTTATGGAATAATAAAATCGTACTCTCTGTAGTCAGTGTGCAAGCACAACAATCCTCATGCGTTATTGCTCCATGTGATTTTATTTTACTTGCTACATATTCTCACCATGTTGTGTTTGATCTAGTCATGCTGAGAAAGCAAATAATTGCTGCACCTGCAGTCAGGGACGCTGCATAAATCCACAGGCCCGGGACAACATGTTTATGGGTGGATCCCTCGACGCAAGGCACCGGCTCTGGCTGAGGCTGCATTCACAGAACGCATGTGTTTACAATGGCAACTTGCTGCCATCTAGTGGACTGCACTGCACACTACACACAGCACACTATACACTGCACACTACACACTGCACACTACACACAGCACACTACACACTACACACTGCACACTACACACAGCACACAGCACACTACACACTGCACACTACACACAGCACACTACACACTACACACTGCACACTACACACTGCACACAGCACACTATACACTGCACACTACACACAGCACACTACACACTACACACTACACACAGCACACTACACACAGCACACAGCACACAGCACACTACACACAGCACACTACACACAGCACACTACACACTGCACACTACACACAGCACACTACACACTACACACAGCACACTACACACTACACACTACACACAGCACACTACACACAGCACACTACACACAGCACACTACACACAGCACACTACACACAGCACACTACACACTGCACACTACACACTACACACAGCACACTACACACAGCACACTACACACTGCACACTACACACTACACACTACACACTACACACTACACACTGCACACTACACACTGCACACTACACACTGCACACTACACACTGCACACTACACACTGCACACTACACACAGCACACTACACACAGCACACTACACACAGCACACTACACACTACACACTACACACTACACACAGCACACTACACACAGCACACTACACAGTACACACAGCACACTACACACTACACACAGCACACTACACACAGCACACTACACACTGCACACTACACACAGCACACTACACAGCACACTACACACAGCACACTACACACTACACACAGCACACTACACACCACACACAGCACACTACACACTACACACAGCACACTACACACAGCACACTACACACAGCACACTACACACTACACACAGCACACTACACACTACACACAGCACACTACACACAGCACACTACACACTGCACACTACACACTACACACAGCACACTACACACAGCACACTACACATACACACTGCACACTACACACTACACACTGCACACTACACACAGCACACTACACACTACACACAGCACACTACACACTGCACACTACACACAGCACACAGCACACTACACATACACACTGCACACTACACACTACACACTACACAGCACACTACACACAGCACACTACACACTACACACTGCACACTACACACAACACACTACACACTACACACAGCACACTACACACTGCACACTACACACAGCACACTACACACTACACACTACACACTACACACAGCACACTACACATACACACTGCACACTACACACAGCACACTACACATACACACTGCACACTACACACAGCACACTACACATACACACTGCACACTACACACAGCACACTACACATACACACTGCACACTACACACAGCACACTACACACACTGCACACAACACACAGCACACTACACATACACACTGCACACTACACACTACACACAGCACACTACACATACAAACTGCACACTACACACAGCACACTACACACAGCACACTACACACAGCACACAGCACACTACACATACACACTGCACACTACACACTACACAGCACACTACACACAGCACACTACACACTACACACTGCACACTACACACAACACACTACACACTACACACAGCACACTACACACTGCACACTACACACAGCACACTACACACAACACACTACACACTACACACAGCACACTACACATACACACTGCACACTACACACAGCACACTACACATACACACTGCACACTACACACAGCACACTACACATACACACTGCACACTACACACAGCACACTACACATACACACTGCACACTACACACAGCACACTACACACACTGCACACAACACACAGCACACTACACATACACACTGCACACTACACACAGCACACTACACACTACACACAGCACACTACACATACAAACTGCACACTACACACAGCACACTACACACAGCACACTACACATACACACTGCACACAGCACACTACACTACACACAGCACACTACACACAGCACACTACACACAGCACACTACACACAGCACACTACACACTACACATACAAACTGCACACTACACACAGCACACTACACACAGCACACTACACACTACACATACAAACTGCACACTACACACAGCACACTACACATACACACTGCACACTGACACACAGCACACTACACACAGCACACTACACACAGCACACTACACACAGCACACTACACATACACACTGCACACTACACATACACATACACACTGCACATACACATTACACACTGCACACTACACATACACACTACACATACACATTACACACTGCACACTACACATACACACTACACATACACATTACACACTACACACTGCACACTACACATACACACTACACACTACACAGGTCTGTCTAGGATAGATATATAAACTAAATCTAAAATTTAGAGATGCCATAATATATATATTTTTTAAACATACACACATATAATATTTAAAAACTTTAATGTTTGGTGTGACTAATCGCGAATAATCGATTTGACAGCACTAATAATATATTTATTTATTATTTTAAATTAAAGCCTGTCCCAACTATCCAAACTAAATCTAAAACTAAGTTAGACCTAATTGTATTGTTTTGTTTTAATATAAATTGTATATAATATTATTATATCAATAATATTATAATATATTTTATATGAAACATTTTTTAAACCTTATGAACCTAACTAACCAAATAGAGAAGCACAATAATATTGTAGACAATCAAACCACACACACACACACTATATGTATGTATGTATATATATATATATATATATATATATATATATATATATATATATATATATATATATATGTATGTGTGTATGTATGTGTGTATGTATGTATGTATGTATGTATGTATGTATGTATATATATATATATATACACACACTAAATATAAAGCATACAACAGACAGACCATGTTTTCAGGATTAGTTTAGGTGGTTATACAACAGACAGATGTGCACTTTCCTGATGCAGTAAATACTCTCCTCCTGAATAATTGATATCAACTGTCTGTCCGGGTTTCTATATTAAGTGTTGCAACGATTCCGACGTCTAAAGGGCCCTTTTTACGAATGCTGAATCACGCTGACAAGGTTCAATGAGGCCACGAAAGAGGGTTTGAGAACCATTTTCACCACAATACAAAATCTTACATGGTAACTAATGTCTGACAAAAATACTATAGTTGCAGAAATTGTAGCTACAATCAAATGTAACCACTTTTGTCATAAAAAATAAATAAACAAGAAACTAAATAAACATAATTCACAATGAATGTCTCATGTATTGTGATTTTACAGTGACAACTGCAGTTAATAATAATTAAAATGTTATGTTGACACAATTATAGTTACCTTTTATAGTTGCATAAACTGCTAAGATTTTTTTCTTTAAGACTGTTTATGACTTTTTAAAGTCAGTCACATGAAAACGTAGATTGGTAATATCAGAACGTAAGACTTATTGGACATTGACTAACCGCTAGTTGGTCATACTAGTACAGTACAGTACTAGTACAGTCTTAACAACATAATGGCTATGCTTATGCAACTGGTTTGTGAGGGCTACTAAATAACTTATTTCAATAAATGATGCCGTTATTAACCCAATTTTATTGTGTTGCATATTCACAGATTGGCTTGAAAAAAAAGATTTGCTTTTAATTGAGAATGAAAAGTCATTATAATAGCATGCACGGTTTTTCTTTGGTCTGGCAAAACATGCTCTGACTCGAAGCTGAAAGACAGTTAATAGAAAACAGGGCGCATTTGATGATCTCTTCCAAACGATGGCGCTGTTTTCAACATTACTCATAATGGAGAACAGCGACTCAAATACACCAAACAATCCCAAAACATTTTATTCTTTGCAACTGTGTGCCGTTCAAAACCTGCCTTAAATATATATTCTCTTAATATATGTTTTTTCCGCTTTTTGCGCACCTGAAGGAGGAGCATAGCGAAGTCAGATGATTCATTTGAACGAATCGATTCGTTAGGATGCTTCGTTTTAACGAACCGTCTTAATACAAACGATTCACCAAGTTATCGCTCAGAGAAAATGTACCATTTTAAATCTTAGATTAAGATCAATGTTCTAAATAAGATTCAAAGTCAAACATACATGATTTTGAGTTTAACAATGTTTAACGATGTTGAAACATAGCATGCATCGTCATATTGGGTAAACTTCTATAGCGGTGAATGAGACTAGGCTACGTATATTTTTTGTTCCCTTGCTCACATAGCAAAAGAAAAAAAACTCCACAACAGTGTTTTCACAACTTTCAAAAAGAGAAAACAAATAGAGAGAGATTGATAACGACAGTCAGAACCAAAGAGAGAAAGATGTCCACTTTCTGTACTAGCACTGTACGAAACACCGTCGATAATAGTTTTATATTTTCATTTGATGCAAAGGTAGGCTATAGTGTTATAAACGTACTTAAAAAAATTATTTAAATGAAAATATAAAACTGCAGGATTTACGATGCCCGTTAAAACCTATGGTCAAAACGCTTCATTAGCTACAATCTGTGAAAAGGGTCTCCAAATTTGAAAAAATAGTGGCCGTAAAACGAAAACACCCTATTTTTTTTGTCATTGGATGCAAAGGTAATGTTATAAATGTGCATACTTCTTTTTTTTAAGTGATAATATATATATATAAAAAAAATAAAAAATAAACTTTGCATGATTTGCGATGCTGATGACCGTTAAAACCTATGGTTAAAACGCATCATCACAGTCTGTGAAAAAAGGTTTCGACAAAATAAACTAGGCCGTTTGTTACTGTATTTAGTGGTGTGATTTTGATACTTTTTGATATTGGCGCCGTGATTAACAGCCATTATTGTGTTTCTTACCTGACAGATAATTGTGTAAAAATGTTGTGGCGCTGTTTATGTTTTCAAAATCCATCCACACTCGTGATGGGCGTGTACTACAGTCGACGAGTGATGCGAATCTGTGCGATTGAATCATTGGAAAGAACCGGTTCAAGTGAACAATTCATTCGCGAATCGGACATCGCCGCTCACATCAGCCACTGCAAGCCAGTCAAACCCTCGCCCGTGATGGAGGAGCGGATCTGATCTCATCGGATCTACTACCGACAAACATGCTCGATCAAACCCGTTTCCCCGGTTAAATCACCAGAAGGAGCGACTGATTGATATGTGAACCGAATCAGGTAACGCTGTATATTCATAAGTTATGTCTGTGTTGCGTTTGTGTGTCCACTCCGGACAACTGTCACATGGGCCGTCTCAAAATCTAGTGAGCTGCCTACATAGACAGTATGTTTGAGCACTCTAGTATCAAATCCAAGTGTGCTGCCTGCTTAGCCAGTATTCTGAGGCAAAGTAGACACGGAAAATTGTTAGCTACCTAGCGCTACTTAGCAGCAAGTAATGTTAGCTTTGTCTTAAAACCAAGTGCGCTATCTAGTTAGCAAGCTTTATAGATTTTAAGACACAGCCACAGTCCCGCATTGCGGCCTGCTTCTGTATATACAAAGCTATTTAATACTACATTAGACTTAAAGGTTAATGTCTTTGATGAATGGATGATCAGCGGTGACCGATGATTGACGGCTGTCATTTGTTTGTTTTGAAGCGCTCGTGAGACTGGAATCAGCTGTCAAACAAACATGTATAGGATTGATTCGCGCCAAAGCTGGAGAAAACGTCAAACACTAGAGAATATTGTATGTGTTGTCTGGTTTATTTAAGAGCTGGGAAGGTAATTCTGTTTTTGTTGCTCATCTGTTTATCGATAAATACGTGGTTTTAATCCCAGTCACCATTGGAAATCAGTCTGTTAGCTTAGCTCGCGAGCTGCTAATAAACTATAGCGTTTCAAACTCTTTGATTAAATGAGTGTTATTTCCATTTAAATGGTCTAAGGGCGTGAAATGAATATATAAATATGAATTTGGAAGTTTGTGTTGAGATTTAAAGCTTCACTGACTCGTAACCGTTCGGTTAACACAGAGGCTAACACACACATCGGCTACGGAAGTTGAAAAGAAAACATCTCATGATTTTTAGGAAGGTTCATTCAGAGGTGGTTTGTATACAAACAAATGCGCTAAAAAGTAGATATCATGGTAGTCTTTAACATGTAAATACCTGGTACATGAATAAACCATTTAGGTATCATGGTAACTTATATGAATCAAACAGCACAAAAACATTGTACTGCCACTTCTTTTTAATTATACTAAAAGAACTCCACCTTGTTTTTTAGACATGAACCATGGCATTCTTCTGTGTTTTACAGTGCCATTTAAAGTCAATGGTATTGATATCAAATTACCATGATATTACTATTGATATAATCACTGTCTGCCAGTGTGTGTATGTGATTTATATATATATTAGGGCTGCACGATATTGGTAAAAAATCACATTGCGATATTTTATTTTTCTGCGATATATATTGCGATATAAAAACAATTTCACCAGATTACTTAAATAGCTCTATTTGGAAAGAATGAATAATTCTAGAATGACTTGGGTGGTTTTGTCATGGAGTAAATCTGCATAGAAACTAATATTAATAGTATGTTAACTAATGTAGTTAACTAGACTTTAATAAATGGAACCTTATTGTAAAGTGTTTCTGATTTATGTCTCTTGAGTTCAGTGTTGGACAGATCAGTTGTTTTAACCATTCATTAAAGTGAATCGGTTCAAATGAGTCATTAGTTCGCGAATCGGACGTTTCATTAACGGACCACATCGCACAAGATTTGTCAACACAGAAAACATTTCATCACTGGATGAAATCCATCACTGAGTCAACTCAACTCAATTCGCCTTTGGCTAAGCCACACCCTAGAATGTAGATTGACCAATCACAGCGCAGCCAAGAACGAGCTCCCACAGTGGTCCGACACTTTTTCACAGCGCTCCATTGACTTTAACACAGGCGTCTCATATTTTTGGTCTCGGCAGGCTATTACCGTCGTAGTTTTATCAAAAATATGGTTAAACGTTGTGCCTGGGGCATTTGTAACACAGATACGCGTTTCCCAGAGAGGTTGGAGGGGGGTGTGCGTTTTTTTCCCTTCCCAAAACCGAAGTCAAATCCTGACAAGTGTCGTCTAGCACACGCTGCTAATAAATACAACGTTATACTCGCGTAGTCCGTTTGCTTTGTAATAACGATTGTAGAAGTGAATAGAGACCTCCAGCTTTGCATGAACAGTGTTGCTCCTTGATATTGTGAGTCCCAGCCTCCGTCTCCATTAGTAGGATATGCGGTGGGTCATTTGTTGACTGTGACTGGTCTGCTTTTGCCTCTATTTGGATGCCTTGTTGTTCCTTGCGTTTCACCTGTATGTCGTGAATATAGCCTTCGAACGTATATTGCAGCCCTTTTGCCTACTTCTATCGGACACTTTATTTGCTGCTTTATAAAAGTTTGATAAAATTTCAGCAGGAAGAGCTGTCACAGCATAAGCCATGTTGATACCAGAGCCCAGATGAAGTTTGTTTGTCGGACGTAGCAACAGTAACTAAGGGGGGCGGGGCTTAGCCAAAGGCGAATTCATTAATATGCGCGAGGGAGGGAGAGCGAGAAAGACAGTTTGAAGACGGTGAGAGTGCGCGCGCGCGACCGGGGCTTTCACTCTCTCTGCTCGCTCTCTCAGTTAAACAAGCGCAGCAGTCAGTCTTTACATCAGTCACCGGTCAAACTTTGGCGGGACAAAAATACGCTTTAGAGGCTGACAGAAAACAGCGCGCAAGTTCCAGTCTTCTTGCGCTTTATGTTTAAACTGACAGGACTTGCAAATTGATAAACTCTCACACTATGATGGTTGAACTTTGCAATTAATCCACGAATCACAAGCGTTACGGGCCGGAGAGCTGCTGGCACGTTGCCTACTGATCATGAATCACCATCAACTACGATCCATACTTGACATCGTACATATCTGCGTTGTGACTATCGTGGATGCGCACATCGCGATATCGATGTTAAAATGATACATCGTGCAGCCCTAATATATATATATATACACTAGAGGTCGACCGATAGTGGATTTTACCAATACCGATATCTAGGTTTGACCGTACATGCCGATAACCGATAATTCAACCGATATATTTTTTTATGGATAGTGGATTAAAAACAAACATCATACTCACAATAAAACAGTGCTGAACTGAAATGTGCTCAATTAAATAAATAAATATGAATATATTAAAACTTTATACAGAAAATAATTTAAACATTAAAATATTACAGGTTTCGTTAGCTATAACCTAGAAACATACGTAGATTTCATAGGTAACACTTTGCAAGTCCCATTTATAAACAAGGATGTATTAACTAGCTTTCATGAACTATATGCATAATGCAATATACCTTTTTACTGCATGTATTAATATGAGCAATACAATTGTACCTTTATCATTCATGTTAGTTCATTCATAGTACATTAACTAAGGTAATAAAAGATAAAATAAGAATTAAAACTTCATTTCAAATGCATTAGTAAATGTTGAAATTAACAAACTACCGTAACAATGAATAATTCTTCTACAACTTGTATTAACCTTATTTAATGCTAAAAATGCAATGTTATTGTAAAGTGTTACCATTTCATATGATTCCAAAGGGTCGTGCTTAAAGATGGCCATTAAAATGTAATCAAGACCTGTAGTATGTATACGTAATATAGCCTATAGTCTCTCACTTTATTTGCTTCTATATTTTAGAACACTTGATGATTATCTAATCAAAATAACAAGATCTATTGTAGTGATTAAAAAGATCTTAAATCGAACGCGTTTCTGATTAGTTTACGTTTCTGTCGGCTGCATGAACATATCAATGTTGAGAAAGCAATCACGTCACTAGTTTTAAATATGCAACTTCGTTGGCTAATGAATGCATAAAAATGACCAGCCGGATAAAAATAATGCAAATAGATGGTAACAATTGCGCCATAAAACATTTGGGTCAGGTCTCAGTAGCACCTCAATGCAGTACATGAGATCCACGGGGAGGAGTCGGATCAAGATCCAAGGGGTGGAGATGGGTAGGATTAGGGTTGGGTTTAGGGATCAGGGGGCGGAGTTGGGTAGGTTTAGGTGTATGTAAGGTGGGAGGAGTCGGATCTGGATCCGACTCCTCCCCGTGGATTTCATGTTCCGCAGTGAGGACCATCTCTCAGGTCTGCGTGTGTTTTTGTCACATTGCATTAACGGTTGACTGAGGTAATGTTAGAGTCCTCACAGCCTCGACGGCAAACTACTGTTCTTTCTCTGCTGATGCAGCATCTAGTCAACAAATGAATTAATTTGTAATGATATGGCAATATGTAGCTACTTTAGTGTTATGTATTCATACCGTTTCGCTGTCGGTGTTTTAAATGTCAGCGCTCTCGCTGCGTGTTCTCTCCGTGCTGCGCGCTGCCTCACGTGTTAACGTAAACAACTCAGCCAGTGATAGTTTGTTATTTGTCCTCTAGAGGCCGCTCTCACTCTGTATAATGCCAGCAGTCTCTTCTGTTCTGAGCGCTCTCGTGCTGTGTAATGACCGCGCGCACTTCTCAGCCACTCCAGAAACAGACGCAATCCGGAAAAACTATCGGTGTGGATTTTTGCCGATAACGATAGTTCCACCAAACAACTATCGGTGCCGATTAACCGATGAATCGGTCGACCTCTAATATACACACAGGGCCTAAACTAACTTTTTGCCACACCTGCCAATGGCCGGTGACTTCAGAACATTTAAATATATAAATAAAAAATTTAATTTAAATATTTTTTACCGGCCATGAAACTGGTTTGGCAAAAACAGGCAGTAATGACAGACACCAACATTTTATATACCAGTGAAAATTCACAATTATTCTATTCCAATTTCGACACCAATGCTAAAACTACAGTACTAGCCTAACTAATATAAATGTAAAACATTATATATATATATGTTTGTAAACAGTCAGCAGTAAAATTAGGCCTAATCAAATTACAAGCAAAAGGATACTTGCTATTTTTTTTTAACATAATTTTGTGTGAATTTGTCCACTCAAGTGCAAGAAGATGAGAAGATTTAGTATTCGCTTGGTACTTGGTGCTATATATATATATATACACACACACACACACACACACATATGCACATGTATATATAATGCTGTAATGATTTAGTCAAGAGAAACCTCATGTAATGAATATGCATTGGTAAACTTCTCTTGTGTTGTGATATACATTTTAGTCTTTAATCTATACAAGATTAAGATATACAGTGTTATTCCTGAGGCTTTGAGATTTGGCACCACTCCATGTTTAAAGTTTTTATTCTAATATTAGCAGACCGCTCGGATTGTGTCCAGAAGATTAGTGAAGAAAACGAGCCTCGTGGGCAGTGTCTGGATCATATCAGAGCTGGCAGGTCTTAGATTCATGTTCACTAGTCTTCTGTTCAGTGAGATCAAACTAACTGTGGCTGATAGTTCAAATCACAGTCCCCCGTGTCAGATTACAGCCCTGGATCCGGCGGTCCACACGGGACGTTCTGTGGTGTTGTCAAAACAGCGTCCTGCATAGTTTGTCATCACTTCTGTATGTGAAAACAGACCCTGGTGTCTGATAAGAGGAAACTTGTTATGAAACAGGACGGGTGGAATGACCAACACTAGTCATTTTATATCACAGTAATGAGATATATAATATGTGTGTGTGTGTGTTATTTTAATATTGTTGTGTTAGTGTCGCGATAAAATTTAGTTATTTTAGTAGAAGTCATGCGAAAATGTTGCTTTGGCAACTAGCTGAAATTTCAGTTAATGTTTATTTTTTATGGTTTTTATTTTAGTCAACTGATTGATACACTGCTAAAGATTATTTAAGATACTTTTGTTAAACTGTGTTAAATTATTGCTTGTTTATTTATTTCAAAACTCACCTTAAAACATATCTTTCTGCTACTTTCTGTTTCCCTTGATTTCTATGTTTATGTACCACTATCTCAATTTTTTTTTTATTTTTTTATGTCATGTTTCTATGTCATGTTTATTTGTACTTTATTGTAAAGCGACCTTGAGTATTCTGAAAGGCGATATATAAAATAAACGTATTATTATTATTTTATTTACTTATATATATATATATATATAAAAAAAGCAAATAATAATTATAATATATATATATATATATAACTAAATATCTCTCAACCTTCAACCCTGTAAACGTGTGTCGTGTGTGTCTCGTCAGGTCGCAGTGAGATCCAGCAGAAGTCGTGGTCATGTACTCTGAGTGGCGATCGCTACACCTGGTGGTCCAGAGTGACCAGGGTCACCTGAGTGTGTTACACACTTACCCGGCCGGCGTGGGTCGAGACGTGGCAAACGCTGTGGTGCGACCCCTGGGGAACAGCCTCGGCGGAGCACCGGCTGAGTGCCTCCTCAAGACTGACAAGGAGGTAAGAAGTGTGTGTGTGTGTGTGTATGTTTAGCTATACTTGTGAGGACCAAATGTTCCCACAAGGATAGTAAAACTTGAGATTCCCTACTTTGTGAGGACTTTTTGCTGGTCCTCACAAATAAAATTGATTAAAGCTGCAGTCCGTAGCTTTTCCTCTTTGTCGCCATCTCTCTGTTCGAAATCTGTAACTGCAGTGATTCGCGGAATTATCATCTTTACGTGGGTTGTAAATCGGCATGAAACAGCGCGGATCAACACAGTGCTTTGAGGCGAGTGCTGCTGTCAGTCACCGCGCTGTGTGGATACTGGCATACAGAATCACAGATTCACTTTTTGAAAGTTTGACCAACATAAGAATTTTCATAAGAAAATGTCTTCTGAACAAGTAAGTAACATCCATTTTTGTTCTGACCAACTAAGGGGGAAAAAGCATTCGACATGATAAGCTTCGTTAGATTTAATCAACGTGATTTACAGCAACCGTGCAAATTATTGCCTACTTTGTTCTCAAATTGTTCATGTTAACAACATCACATCAGCATTGCGTGACTAATGTTAAATTTAATGTGTTTTATGGTTACCTGTGTAGTTCAGAATTCATATTCTCCATAATAGCAAAACGAGAAAGGCACAACAAAGGAAACTCCATAACTGTGTGAATTAAGAAAACGTACTGTTACACGATTGAACTATTGAAATGTCTTACTTGTTCAGCAGAAAAAAGCCGTCTCTTCTTCCGTTTCGAACCCCTTCAAAACACGGAGTTCACGCACTTTTCAAAAGCCCCGCCGATGTTTAAATCCTTGTGTTCGCATGAGACGGTTTCTTTCTCTTTCTCTAGCCACCTTAAATCCGAAGTACGAAGTCTTTTGGGTTTTATAACTGCTGAATCTCCAGTTGACACTGATGATTGTTGTTTGGATCTTTCTGGATCCGCCATAAGTTTAATTACCGTATGTAAAGTGCTGCGAGAAAAGCCTATACATCTAAACATCTCGTCACGCGCAGTATAGCTAGCCGAAACTCCTTCTTTATGTGTACGGGTGTGACGTCATGACGCAAAGACATGCTCGAATTTCCCGCGGAAACCCACCAGTACCACTGGAATTAAAATCATTATTACAAGCTAACCGTTTTGAATCTAGCTATGGCAAGCAGATAGTTTTGACCACTGGCAGAATAAGTTTTTTTTAGTATAATTATTTTGGATTATTTTTAACTTAAAAAAGCTACGGACTGCAGCCTTAATAAACATTAGGGATGAGTCGCGATCTTCGAATAGTCGACCTGCGTTCGAAATTCGATCATTAAATTGCTTATTCGAATATCGTTACATTTTCGCGCAATTCCACTGTGAGATAATTGACGGCGCGCCTACTGTCACAGATCGCGCAGCAGGGTATTTTCCTGTCAGGGACACAAGGTGTCACTAACATGAATGAAACCCCCTCCTGCGCGATCTAGGATACCAGTGTTTTATACAGTAGTGTAAACAAACAACAGAAGAAGAGCATTGTCGTGACCGTTAGCTCTGCGCCCAGCAGAGGTGGATAGACTAACCTTTACTGTCTATGGTAGTAACCGTCTATGGTAGTAACAAAGTAGGCTACATTTACTTCACTACGTTGGGCGACGTTCCTCTCGTTACTTTATTTTAATGTAATACATGTTGTTAAATGCGTAGTTTATTCCAAGCGCGCTGTGTCTTTTTTATGGGCATGAGCGATGCTCCATTCACAAATGAATCACTCTTTTGAGTCGATTCTGTTCAAAGACTTCATCAAACAATTTGGCAGATCTGTCTAAATCGGTTCGCGAATCAGTTTGAATGATCTGTTCAGTTCCTTGCGCACTGAATCGTCTGAAGCGCTTTAATTCACACTCGACACAGAGTCGTAACAGGAAGATTTAAGAACATCAAGAGCGTTGGATGAAGTGGCCGTGGACCTACAGTTTAGTCTAGTGAAATCTGCAAATGCATCATATTTTTGCCAGCGATGAAGATCTAGTTGAACATCTTCGTATGATGTCTGTGAATGAATGATTCCACAGGACGATACATTCTAGTTCATTTCATTCAGGTAATACATGTGATGGGTAGTTTTAGGGGTGTGTGATGGGTAGGTTTAGGGGTGTGTGTGTGTGTGTGATGGGTAAGTTTAGGGGTCGGGTTAGTGTGTGTGTGTGTGTGTGAGATGGGTAGGTTTAGGGGGGTGTGTGTGTGATGGGTAGGTTTAGGTGTGTGTGCGTGTGATGGGTAGTTTTAGGGGTGTGTGTGTGTGATGGGTAGGTTTAGGTGTGTGTGTGTGTGTGAGTGAGTGTGAGAGGAGTAGGTTTAGGGGTCGTGTGTGTGTGAGATGAGTAGGTTTGTGTGTGTGTGTGTGTGTGTGAGATGAGTAGGTTTAGGGGTCGTGTGTGTGTGTCATAACATCTCACATCTGAAAAGAGTCTTGAATTCAAACCCGAGGCTGCGGCTGGAAGAATTCAAGGTTGACTTACTGGGTGGCATGTTTGAATTAATTCAGATGTACAACCTGTTAACTATTAACCTCTGCTGAGTTCTTTGGGTGGAAAAGGTTTTCCTCAGAGCGAGTCATGTGCAGTCTGTCTTTTATATTTGATATGGTTCACTTTTTAACACACTTGCCAATGACAGGATAATTGAGAATGTTTATATTATTTCTTGCTGATGATGCAACTGGTTTGCATTCTTTTACCCTTCATGTCCTTTTATCTAATGTATATCTAAACTAATTTCATAATAGTTCTATCTTTTTAATGCCATTTTTACCTCCTTTTTGTTTTAAATTTGTGTACCAGTGTATGAAATGTGCTGCATAAATAAATTTGCCTTGCCTGAAAATTTTCCATAGTATCATATGCACCATATGAACAAAATTGTGATTTTGTTCCTCATATTTTATATATTTGTTTTTTTTAATGTGAGGAATATTCCACAAGAAAAAACATTTGAGATGATAATTTTTCATGCAGGCCATGAATGTTTTCTTTAGTAGACGGTTTGTATCTTCGAAATGAATTGCACATCCGCCCTTCATTCAGAATTAGTATTTAACAGTATCCGATTTATACGCAAATTAAGGTGAACATTTGCTTGACAGATTTTTGAATTTTGTTCTAAATCCAAAATGATTCACAGTCAGACCTCAAACGTGAAATTCAAAGCTACTGTTCTTTAAAGGTTGTTATATAAAGCTTGTAAACTCACATCCTTGTGGAAGTTGTGGTCCTTATTTAGCAACTTCAAAACATCTCTTTATGTAATGTTAACCACTGATATTTTTTTTTTTTAATTTTTATAAATCTTTTAACTCATTGTGAATTAGCCCTAACAGATTGGCTTGACGGTATGAGCTCTTTGTTGCAGTTCCTAATAAAGTTAGAGTTTATTAGGAAGTTAAAGAACAGTGCTGTGTTGTTTGCTCATTTGCATAATTTGGTTAGAAACAAAACACTGCTCAAGTTACTTATTGACCTAAAATGGAAGATGTGCTATGATGTTATTAGCGCAAACGTTTAAGTGTGTTTTTAGTTCTCTCTGTTGTTTGTGCATCTGGGTGGGTGTCATTCAGTGCTAGTTACAAACGTGTGTGTGTGTGTGTGCTCATCGACTTCCATTGCATTGTGCATGGTTCCTGTAGGCTTCTGTGTACTGTGATAAGAAGAGAGGATATCCTGCCAATTCCCTCTCTGCCTCTGATTTTTTTCCTGACCTCTGGTCCATCTCATTGCTCGCCCATGGTGAGCGCCGCTCTTTGGAATATAATTGTGCAAAAACCCAGGTCTAGTTGAATGCACCGCTGTTATATTTTCCTATTGTTAGAAGTGTCTGTATCAGTGTGTTTTTACCAAGCGGCAACCTTCCCGTTTCTCTCTCTTGAATGCAACACGCAAGTGACTTAAACTGCAGTTCCTCGACTGGCCACTAGAGACAGGCTGCAAAAGAGAGTCAATCCCATAGACCCCCATGTTAAAATGCCCAACTTTACAGCAGAAAAAAACATGTTTACAGCCTGGTACAAAAAGTGGTTTTGGTCTATATAGCTAACTTTGCTCTTCATGACGGCTGTGAGGGGGGTGTATTTTTTTATAACTCATCCGTTTAAATTATATTAAGCCTTAAACTTCTGTATAATTAAGGGCGTGGCCATTTGAGTGACGGGTGGATTGCCGCTGCTGTCACTACTAGCCATTTGTCTGCTGTGTGTTAGCGTCACGTCACCTCTGCTAATCCGCCTCGCTGCACATTTACGTTTATCCGGGATTGATGCGCTAACAAGATGGCGACGCCAGCTCCGCCCACTTTGGCCTTCAAAAATCCTCTTCAGAAACATCAACGTCCATATTTTTTTTACAGTCCGTGTTATTTGCTCAAAAACATGCATCAAACGCTTCCCTCTCAAACTCAAGGATTGTTGATCCATCTCAAACCGGTTTAGTTGCTTATTTATCCACCTAATGCTGTCCTTGTCCTCCTCAGGTGAAATGGACCATGGAGGTGCTGTGTTACGGCCTGACGCTCCCCCTGGATGGAGAAACGGTTAAGTTGTGTGTGGACGTCTACACTGACTGGATAATGGCCCTAGTGTCTCCAAGAGACTCGATACCACAGCCCATCATTAAAGAGCCCAACCTCTACGTCCAAACCATCCTGAAACACTTGCACAACCTTTTCCTGCCCAGGTGTGTTTGGACTATGAGTTTAATTGCCCATGATGTACAATATACGGTCAAACCAAAAATTATCCAGGTATTTTTTTTATATTGTTTTACTAGTGTGTGCAGGACACTATAGTTCACTAATGTAAGTGAGGAGAGCAAAATAAAGTAAACTGTGACATATTATACCCAATAATTCTTCATACAGTGACTACCAGTGACATTATACAAATTTGGGACCAAAAATTGTTCAGACACTTTGAGCTGATCATGTTTTCTTCAGTGTGTTTTCTGTAATTGCTAATGCTCTTTTTACACACAGACTGAACAACATGAAGCATTG
>NW_026606975.1:417500-495000 GCF_029890125.1 Rhinichthys klamathensis goyatoka | reverse complement strand
TTTTTAATCATCTTTGGCTTCGACCACAGGATGTTTCCGTACAGCCGTTAGTTTTAATGTGTTTATGCATTTGACAGACACTTTTATCCAAAACAACTTGTATTGCATTCAAGGTATATTGTTTTACCAGTTCATGCATTGAATTCTGTGACCTTGGTGTTGCTGGCACCATGCTGTGCTGTTCGTAAAGTAGACATTCTTTTCACTGATGTCGAAGCTTTTATTTGTTTTGTTGTCCACACAGGCTGCTGCGCTTCATGTACGGCCCGTCGTTTCCTCCGTTTAAAGTGCCAGAGGAAGACGCCAGCCTCATCCCCGCTGAGATGGACAACGACTGTGTGTCTCAGACGTGGTATCGCTTTCTACACATGCTCAGGTGTGCAGTAAAACTGACTTTCTGTTTGAATTATGGAGAGACCTCCGCTATTTTTATTGTGATAAATTACAAGTTTTCAGAAATGCTGAAATAAATAATAGTAAACTGTAATGAAATACACATGAGACATGAAATTAATACAAAAGACTGTTCCAGGATAACAAAAAGTAGGTGCTTTAGGATGTAACTTTTATTTTATGTACTAGATCTACTGTCTAACGTCACACTACTATCATATTGTTTATAATACACATTTCCAGACACGTTCACTACAGTAATGTTACTTCCTACGATCTTACTGTTACACTGAAATTGTTCAGTCTAGTTCACTAACTGTTTTCGTTATCATATTATACATTCAGCTATGTTGACATTGCTGATTGTGAAAGATACACGAATAGTTAGTGAAACACCACATGTCGGCTAAATGCAGTCAATGTAACGTTATCATGGTACGAGCATGGAGCATTAGTTCAACGTCAAGCTGATAAAAGTAGCCTATTATTGTAACGTTGCAGTGGGAGTTTACAGAGTTCCCACCATGTTGTGTGATGCTTTCTCCGGTGTGTTGAAAGTCTCAGTGTGGCCGGTAGTGAATGCTCGCTCTTGAGATCGCACACGAGCACGAGCGCTCTTGTTGCAATCTGAAACATCACCACTAGAGGCCGCTAAAAAATACATAGAGCACCTTTAATAGGTTGAGTATTCAGAAACCAAATCAAGCTCTATTTGTTTAAATGACATGTCAACATGTCCATTCTGGTCATAGATACTAACACAAGTTGTTCAATTATCTCTCTCCCCTTCAGTAACCCTGTGGACCTTAGCAATCCCGTCATAGTGAGTTCCACCCCAAAGTTTCAGGAGCAGTTGTTGGGGGGAAACGGCGTTCCTCACGAGGTCATTCAGCACCCCTGCCTCAAACAGCTTCCCCAGATCTTCTTCAGAGCTATGAGGGGCGTCAGCTGCCTCGTGGACGCGTTCCTCGGTAAGATCCGTGAATATCTACATCATTCAGGGCTCTTTTATGAAATGCATTGGTTTTTTGGATGCTACTGTGTAGGGGTGGGCGATATCTCGATATTTAAAATATACAATAACACGATATGGATTTTGACACATCGTATATATCGATATATTGTTTATATTTAATTCTGATTTCGCCACTTTGCTTGTTTGCCTTCTCTGTGCTGTGCTCGCCCCCGCCTCCTTGCTTTTGTTCCCCCTCCCCTCGCGTGTTGTCTCATTCAACATGGCGGCGCCCGCAACCAGCCCAGAGGGTACAGAACTCGTCTAAAAAAAATCGTCTTAAATGCTGTCTTACATGCACTTCTTGAGGCACACACACACACTTGCAAACACACGCAAAGTCTCTCGCTCTCTCTCTCCCTCTCTGCCTTGCACACGCTACACGGTTTGAACATATTCACGCAGCCTTTCGAAAACCAGGACATTCTGTGTCCCGGAAGAGTGGATAAATTTCCCGGGACAGGTTATTAAAAACGGGACAGGTGGCAACCCTACCCATTGCCGTCGTTAAATTATTATTTTTGTATACAGGGAATTTTTTTTTTTTAAATGTCGCAGAAGCACTTTGTTCCTACATGAACTGCCTACCTCTTTGCACTTCAATAAAAAAAAGACTGTGGTATTTGGCATATTTGTTTTTGGGGGGTTATTTTTCCTGTAAAGATATCGAGATATATATATCGTATATCGAGATATATTTTTTGCTCCATATCGCCCAGCCCTACTACTGTGTTGCCATTACCATGATATTCCATAAAATAGCGTGTAAATTAATATGGTGGTCATTCAATATGTAGGGGTGGGAGATTTTTATTTTTTCTCTGATGTATCGTGATTGTCTTTTCCTGCAATTATGAACCGATTCTGAGATTTTATTTATTAATTTTGTTTTACCACATATGCATGATGGTACTTGTGTGCACTAGAGTCGTATTCTGTTTGCTTCCAGTTACACACAAACATACAAAACCATCAAACATACAGTATAAATCAGTTTTCCCCGAAGGTTGTGCCGTGTAAAATTATCAAATAATTAAAAATAGATGCTACAAATAAGAATAATTTATTGCGCTGTTGGGCCGAAACATTGAATCTCTCTATAATTTGTCTTTTTTTTTTACGAAATTATTGTTATTAGTCATTCTTTACATGTGTATGTGGGTTTATTTATTCAAGAAACACGATCTCTATCTAGCGTTTTTTGTATTTGAAAAGCGGAGAATAGTCTTTGCCATCTAGTCTAGAAGCAAATATAGTGTTTTAAATATTTTGTGCATAGCACTTCCTCTTCATCTTTTGCATCATAAGATCATCAGATTTCAACAACAACAAACAAACTGAGCACCCATATAAAGCTACAATACTCTTTATATCCTGTGCGTTGATGAAAACCTAATGCGATGCACGTAGTGCCTCAGATGCGGCTGTTCCAGTCACAGACAAACTATATCCGTCATTCGCTGGTCAAAAAAACTAAATTTGAGCTTGATTTTCATAAAATGTTATAATGAGACGTGCAAGTGTCTGACCACAGCTATATAAAGCCACAATACCAGCTTCGACGACAGTGTTTAATTAGATACGAGGTTTCCGCTCAACTGTGCCGATATGTAAATCATACTAATTGTGTTCCTAGCTCAAGTTTCACATCAAATGTGAGTACTACTTTTAATATAGCTTAATATCTAGATTTATATGCCATTTGAAGCAATGCATGTTCATGCAATTTTGTTATATTTTTATATAGTGGTGTGCCGTGGGATTTTTTACACTGGGAAACACTGATGTATATAAACTTGCATTAGTTTTTATAGTTGAAGCGAAATAATACAAGGAAGATCACAGGCTTCTTTGCACATCATATACGGTAAGTGTAATCAGGAATCGGATTATGATTCCCAGGCAATCATAATCGGATTGTGAGGTGACTAAAGATTCACACCTAATGGTGTGCTCTGCATATTATAAGGCTTTCCATTCATCATTTATTGCACTACAGTCTAATCTCAGATGTTGTTTTAGTCTCTGTGGTTTGATGCTTCTGATTATTGTTTGAATCTCAGTCGCAGTGTCTTTTTATTTCTAGGTGTTGCTGTTTCTAAGAAACTCGAGTGTCGTGAAACTCTGCCTCCTTCTGGTACTCATGCAACTGACTTTATTCAACTTTACTCAACCTATTTTAATTCCAAGTCCATCTGAAATAAATTAATTTACAATTATCACATGTAATTGCTATGATTTTTACAAGTTACATAATACATTTAAAGAAACTAGCCAGTTAGTCATCAGAAACATGACTTCGGATGTTAAAATATGTTCTCTAAACTAGGAGTAAGACTTGTGAATAACAAATGCAGTGTGTATGTTTGACTATGCAACATTACAGCGGAAAGGTATATTGTATCTGTAAGTCTATTTTTAAAGCAAAGCACAGTCTGGTTTAATTGACACAAGTTCAAGAACATTTAAAATCAGGCTTAAACTGAATAGAAATATGGATTGATTTGGTTAATTTGTTCGCACAGACCGTACTCAAGATGCTCCTTTCTGAATATATTCAATTGAAATTTGTTCCAAGAATGAACAAAGAGTGAAATGTCTGACCTCATTGTCTCAGTATAGTTAGTTATATTACACATGCTCAGTGGTTTGTCGCTCTTAGCTCACTATGGCCTGACATGTTGTGTCCTTCTCAGTTTCTAACATTTCTTTAGAGGTCTTGTTTTATGTTTCCTCAGGAGTCACAGTGTCTAGGAGCAATATTCGAGACAGACTTCCCTCTATAGGTACACTAAACCTGTCCAAACCCAATCAGTTAGTGACTAACAGTGGGTTTAGCCACCCAACACACTGATTCTGTTCATGGAGGTGTTTGGCTGCAATAGAAGGGCTGTGACTGTAATCACATCAGAAATAACGAGTTTTTCAAATTATGGTCATAATGTATGTTGTAATTCTTCTTTTTTTGAGGTTACTGTATCTTTATGTGTATAATCCCATTTTTTCCTCCAGGTGTTGCAGTTTCTCGGAACAATTTACGAGACAGGCTTCCATCTTATGGTATTTGTTAACGCGCCTCTGACTAATCAAGAGGGAGTTTGATGAGGACTGTAGATTTCGCGAGGTGTTTTGTGCAAACGCAAGCACTTTTAGATGTGTTGTGGAAATCAATTATACGTCATTAATTATCTTGATTGCCTTGTTTTTGCTCCCATGCGAGAGTAAAGGCACGTTCACACTAAGGATGATAACGATAAAGATATAGTTCTAAAAATCTTTCTAAATATAAAAGAATAGCAGACCACAATAACATCACAGAGAAACGATATCATTGGAAATTACTTTCAGATTGTCTTTATTTTCTTCCAGCTGATGAACGTTATAATAAACAGAACGATATCGTCCACTAGTTTGGACGCTAATATAGTCATCGTTGTCTTTATAGTAGGGCTGTGCAAAGATTAATTGCGATTAATTGCATCCAAAATAAAAGTTTGTGTTTACATAATATATGTGTGTGTGCTGTGGATAATTATTTTGTATACATATGCATGCATGTATATATTTAAGAATTATTTGCACGTAAATACTGTATATATATATAAATACATAATCTATATTATATATAAATATACATATTTTATATATGAATAACACATTTTCTTAAATATATGCATGTGTGTGTATTTATATATACAAAATAATTATACACAGCACACACAAATATATTATGTAAACACAAACTTTTTTATTTTGGATGCGATTAATCGCAATTAATCTTTGCACAGCCCTACTTTATAGTTATCGTTCTTGGTGTGAACGGGCCTTGAATCGGAATAAATGTGTGCATACTTATTGGTTGGTATCCAGTCTGCCTCCATATGTCATGTTGAGAAACAAAATCAAACTGATTTTAGACCCCAATTCTGTTTAAAGACCCCATGAAATAAGAATGTTGTGGTTTTTAGTCATTATCTGTATTTTTATAAGATCGTCTACATCCTTGATTATCCCAAAAAACACAGATATGCATATTTAAAATGTAAATTAAATGACAACATCATGAATAATAACATTATGAAATTGTTGTTCTTCAGTGTGTACTTTATTTACATTCTCAACCATCTAGAATTTATTGAATTTGAATCAGTCCAGTTGCTATTTTGCAAGGATTTGTAAACTAAAGGCTATTGGATATTTCGAAAAAAAGCAGACGAGGCCTTTGATGTCCTTCTCCAACTTCCTGTTTCTTTAATATGGGGTCTTTAATGTCCCCTGTGAGGTGACAGAGGTGGAGGTATACATAATGAAATGGCCCTGAAATATCAGCTTTCCTCTTACAGGCGACAATCAATACTTCCAGTTTAAATCTGTCTGTGGATCTTTCTGGAGAATAGGATGTCAAGGAGGGAGATCTGCTTATTTTGCTGACCAATCAGTATGACCACAGAGGGTTTAGGCAAATAACCAGATTTGAATGCAGGGGTTACCAGCATTTTCGGCCAATCATCTGCCCGAGCTGAAATGCTGTATGGAAATACATCCGTGATGATCTGACGTCTTTATTGGAACGAGTAGCAGGGTTGCATGAACAGGAGAACAGGTTTCTCTCGCGTTATAAGCATGACTAAACGAGTTGTAATTAAGAACTTGTCATACAAAATTATCGCCCTTTTTCCTACCTTGTCATCAAATATAATTTGCAAAGGACAAATCAAATCCTACAAAATCATTGCATACAGGTGAAACTCGAAAAATTAGAATATCATGCAAAAGTTTATTTATTTCAGTAATTCAACTTAAAAGGTGAAACTAATATATTATAGAGACTCATTACATGCAAAGTGAGATATTCCAAGCCTTTATTTGTTATAATTTTGATGATTATGGCTTATAGCTTATGAAAACCCCAAATAAAAAATTAGAATATTGTGAAAAGGTTTTAAGTCATAATCATCAAAATGATAACAAATAAAGGCTTGAAATATCTCACTTCGCATGTAATGAGTCATATAGTTTCACCTTTTAAGTTGAATTACTGAAATAAATGAAATTTTGCACGATATGCTAATTTTTCGAGTTTCAGCTGTATTTCTTTTTTTTACTCAGACTAACTAAGAAGTAGTGAAATGAAGGCTAGTAATGCGAGGGACATCTGTGTTTGAGTTCAAGATTATAGTGTGTGGATTAAAGGAATAATTCACCCAACAATGATAATCATTTACTCGCCATCACGTCAATTCAAACCCAGTCTTTCTGAGTCTCTTTTGGTTTTTTTAGGAGAATGTTTACACTGCTCTTTTACATTCTGTGAAAGCAGACGGTGGTCAGCACAAAAAAATCATCATAGTAGTGGACTACATTTAATTTGTCATCCACTGGCAGTCTTGACTTGAGAACCAATGGCATTTGACGTCTGTGAAGTGAAAACTTGCCACAACAAACTCACGACATAAGGGCGAGTAAATGATGACAGAATTAAACATTTGGGGTGAGTTATCCCTTTAAAGTTGGTGAATCTTGCACTACTGACCCAATCAGTACTCCCCATGAAGCAACATGTATATACATGTTACATTTTACACATAAAATAGTTTTATACAACAAATGTGCTGAAAATATCTATTCTACAGCGTGTATCCTGATTTGCATTATTGTTTTGTCATAGAGCTGAATTGTTTGGCCTTGCTTTTGACTTTAAAATGGCCAAATCCAAGAAGCATCAGATGTCGCGACATCCAAAAAGACTTTGCGTTTTTCTTATTTTAGGGCTGAAATGGATATGCTGCGATATTGTCCTGCAATTCAATAAACATTGGGCATGTTGGCAGGTGCTTTATGGCTGAATATGTGTCCAGACGTGATCTCTCTCAAGTGTTCTTGTGTTCTCGGTCTTCTTTTCTGTGTCATACTTAACCATTAGGTTTTAATTCTTTGGTTGTCTTGCTTCTCTACTTGTTTCGTTTGTCTCACAGGTATTTCCCGCCCCCGATCGGACAGTGCTCCGCCCACACCTGTCAATAGGCTCAGTATGCCGCTGGCCCCAATAATAACCAACACCACACCCCCCCACAACCGCAGGCACCGCCCCACCGCTGTTGCGAAGACCACCAGCAAAGCCTCAACGGTAGGAGCATCTAATCAGTGGTATTTATATAGCGCATCATGTAATACACGTCATGCCTGTAACCACTTCACCCGTGACTTATTCACGATACAGCACTAGCCTCCAAGTACCTTATTGCTTTTATAAAACGGTTACCACACTATACAAATATTGAAGCTAAAAAATATGCATCTATGCAACTTTCATGAATTAAAGTCACTAAAATAGTTCCTTCCGCTGGAAAAAATAGTCCCTGACTGTAAACAGCAACAGAAGTTACATTATTTTGCCATTATTATATTATTTTAGAGTGAGTCAGTCAGTGGAGAAGACTTTTTTATTGAAAGGACTGAAACTTGTGAACACGGAGAAGCAAGACGCAATTGACAAATGTCTAGCGTGTCACGGGAAAACCCCTTAATATTTAAACAGATATTTTATTATGAATATAGGACTGACCTGAAGGAAAATGCTATATCTACTGTAAATGCAGGTACACTCGCTTACTCGATCTCTCACAATACTCTACTCTAAGCTTCAATGAACAATATCAATATATGTTTACGTTGCTAAGTGTGGTTGCTAAGGGGTGTTGTGTAGTGATACATCAAACCGTTGGGTGAAGCGGTCATAGCCGTGAATAAAACATGGCTATTATTGACCAATCAGAATCAAGGATTGGAACTAACCGTTTTCTAAAGATTGTTTTAAAAGCAGCTAATAAACAGGAAAATAATAGTGTTAATGTTGCAGAATGCATCAATTATCAAACAAACTCAATTTCCAGCTGTAAAGCTGCTTTACAGAAGACAATAGTGTCATTAATCATCTCAGTTCAGTTCTCATCTGATAGTGTCAGTATCAATAATATTACTCAATATTGGAGGGATGCACCGATATTAAAATTTTGGGCGATACCGATAATTCTTTATACTTGAAAGCCGATAACCGATATATCGGCCGATAAATCTAAACCCAAATTTGTATATAATTTCTGAGAAACTGATTACAAAAACAAATGTCTCACCATTAAAATCTGTTTCTCAAGCACACAATTATAATGCTCTCATTATAATTTTATGTAGCCGATATGACAGACTGATGGACTTTCTACCACCTGATGGAGTTTTGGTTCCTTGCCATTGTCACCTTTTTCCACCTTTGTTGCTTGGCTTGCTTAGTTGGGGACATTAAATTTAACACTTAACTTAATATTCAACAATAATATTGATCTGCCTGCATTGACACTATTATACAAGAACTGAGCTGGACGATGACATCACGGTTTACTCCAGAGTGGTGGCGTAGCCACGACGGGGCCTGGGTGGGCCTAGGCCCCCTCATTTACATGTCCGGACATGTCTCAGATTTCTGATTGCTTAAAAAAAAACAAAAAAAACTTTAGGAGGCAAACATTTTTTTTAGTGATTATGTGAATTACATTGCGTAAACCAAAGTAATAGGCCTACTACCCACCAGATGAAGAAGGGTTTCCTCTCAGCCTCCACAGTAGCCTACATCAAATATTCATTTTATTATATTTTTCGTGTTCGCATTTATGAGGAAAAAACAATGTTACGGACGTGTTCTCCGTTACGGACGTGAGCGCTCTGAAAGCGGCACTAAAAGATGCTTTAAAACTTTCACAGAGACATCAAACAGAAAGCACAAACCCTTTCTTTAACCTGAATTTCGTTTGTATTAATTGTATCTTAATTTTAATGAATGTTTCATCAACCAATTGCCTGGATTTAATAAATAAGAAGTAAATATAGCAGACGATAGATAATCAGAAACGGAGGCGCCGGCGCGTGAACTGGAACTCAGCGTATAAGGTAGCCTACTTGCCTCACATGTCTACTTTTAAACAGAACAATTCAAAACGAAAGAAAACAGACTACAGACTGCTCTCTGCTTATGTAATCCTTATGAAATGTGCATTTCTCTCTGGCGCGGTCACTACTGAAGATCGCGAGTCACTCAGCATCGTCAACTTCATCTTAGCCGACAAAGAAAACACTTGTTTATTAATAAACAATTAAAATGTCTCCTTGCTATATTTTACATATTCATAATCATTACTTTTGCCGGTTCTTTGTGGCAGCTTTTAGGTGCTTTATTGGCAGCGCCACCCTTACATGTTACATGAGTCGCCACCGCATCACCGCACCCACCAGAATAGGTATATAAAATTCTGGCTATATATATATATATATATATATATGTTGCCCCCTCATTTAAAGACGGGACCCCCCAAAAATTTAATTCTGGCTACGCCCCTGCTCCAGAGCGGCTATGCATATATAAGTAAACTAAATTAATAACTTTTTTTTTACAAAAATGAAACTTTTTTGCATTATTTTCCTGTTATCTCTGTAAAGCTGTTTTAAAACACTCTGTATTGTAAAAAGCGCTATATAAATAAATGTGACTTGACTTCACTTTACTATATTTTCCTTTTTTTTGAAGTGATTCCAATCAAATTTCAAGCAATTCAAAACCATCCTGGTGAACATTGCGCATCTGAAGGAAATAATACATTGTTCATCAGCTTTAATATATTGGCCAAATTTTCTTATTGGGCCGATAACGATAATGAACATACACTCACCGGCCACTTTATTAGGTACACCTGTCCAACTGCTCGTTAACACTTAATTTCTAAGCAGCCAATCACATGGCGGCAACTCAGTGCATTTAGGCATGTAGACATGGTCAAGACAATCTCCTGCAGTTCAAACCAAGCATCAGTATGGGGAAGAAAGTTGATTTGAGTGATTTTGAACGTGGCATGATTGTTGGTGCCAGAAGGGCTGGTCTGAGTATTTCAGAAACTGCTAATCTACTGGGATTTTCACGCACAACCATCTCTAGGGTTTACAGAGAATGGTCCGAAAAAGAAAAAACATCCAGTGAGCGGCAGTTCTGTGGGCGGAAATGCCTTGTTGATGCCAGAGGTCAGAGGAGAATGGCCAGACTGGTTCGAGCTGATAGAAGGGCAACAGTGACTGAAATAACCACTCGTTACAACCGAGGTATGCAGCAAAGCATTTGTGAAGCCACAACACGCACAACCTTGAGGCGGATGGGCTACAACAGCAGAAGACTCCACCGGGTACCACTCATCTCCACTACAAATAGGAAAAAGAGGCTACAATTTGCAAGAGCTCACCAAAATTGAACAGTTGAAGACTGGAAAAATGTTGCCTGGTCTGATGAGTCTCGATTTCTGTTGAGACATTCAGATGTTAGAGTCAGAATTTGGCGTAAACAGAATGAGAACATGGAACCATCATGCCTTGTTACCACTGTGCAGGCTGGTGGTGGTGGTGTAATGGTGTGGGGGATGTTTTCCTGGCACACTTTAGGCCCCTTAGTGCCAATTGGGCATCGTTTAAATGCCACGGCCTACCTGAGCATTGTTTCTGACCATGTCCATCCCTTTATGGCCACCATGTACCCATCCTCTGATGGCTACTTCCACCATGTCACAAAGCTCTAATCATTTCAAATTGGTTTCTTGAACATGACAATGAGTTCACTGTACTAAAATGGCCTCCACAGTCACCAGATCTCAACCCAATAGAGCATCTTTGGGATGTGGTGGAACGGGAGATTCGCATCATGGATGTGCAGCCGACAAATCTGCGGCAACTGTGTGATGCCATCATGTCAATATGGACCAAACTCCCTGAGGAATGCTTCCAGCACCTTGTTGAATCTATGCCACGAAGAATTGAGGCAGTTCTGAAGGCAAAAGGGGGTCCAACCCGTTACTAGCATGGGGTACCTAATAAAGTGGCCGGTGAGTGTATATTGGCCGATACCGATATGGTGGCTGATTTATCGTGCATCACTAGAATATTGTCTAAACTAAAGTCCTGCCCTACATTTTTCTTTCTTGTTTATTATCCTCAGAAATGCTTCACATTATGCAATTAAAATGGATTGAAGTCCAAAAGATTTCAAAATAACAACACAACCTCATAAATGATCCTCGTCGGTGAAGCCTTGGGTTAAAAATCTAGGGGTTGTCTTTGATAATGGGCTGAAATTTGACAAACACATAAACACAGTGGTCAAATCATGCTTCTTTCAGCTCCGACTACTAGTAAAAGTAAAACCTATTCTGTCAAGAAAAAAATTTGGAAAATTAATTCATGCTTTTATTACTTCTAGATTGGATTACTGTAACTCACTCTGTTTTGGGATTAGCCAGTCAGCTTCATCCCGGTTGCAGATTGTTCAAAAACGGGACCACATCACGCCGGTTGTACGTTCTCTGCACTGGTTGCCTGTGCGTTATCGAGTGAATTATCAAGTGTTTAAATCTTTAAATGGTTCGGCCCCTCCTTACCTCTCGGATTTATTAACTGAATATCGTCCAGTTTTGTCTCTTCAGAGATTGTTATGCATTCTGAAGTCGAAGCTGAGATTGTTCGATCTGCATCATCACTGTCTGTTTTTAAATCTAAGTTAACTCATTTTTTAGATTTGGCATATAATCAATGAGGAAGTTGTATTGCATTGTGTTTTTTATTAATTATATTGTTTCGTCTTATGTTTTTATTGTGCCGCACATTGGTCAAGCTACTAGTGAAACTCGAAAAATTTTAATATCGTGCAAAAGTTGATTTATTTCAGGAATTCAACTTAAAAGGTGAAACTAATATATTATATAGAGACTCATTACATGCAAACTAAAATATATCAAGCCTGTATTTGTTATAATTTTGATGATTATGGCTTACAGCTTATGAAAACCTTATTCTAATTTTGAATTTGGGGTTTTCATAAGCTATAATCCATAATCATCACAATTATAACAAATAAAGGCTTGAAATATCTCACTTTGCATGTAATGAGTCTCTATAATATATTAGTTTCATCTTTTAAGTTGAATTACTGAAATAAATAAAACTTTTGCACGATATTCTAATTTTTCGAGTTTCACCTGTAGGTTGTGATTAATGGTGTTAATCACATTGACATTAATTTACTCTCCACTCCACAGACTGGCCAGACCAAAGTGTCGCACCAGCCGTCTTCCACATCCCCTCTCTCCAGCCCAAACCAGACGAGCTCCGAGCCCCGACCGCTCCCGGCGCCGACCCGGCCCAAGGTCAACAGCGTGCTGAACCTGTTTGGCCAGTGGCTGTTTGACGCTGCGCTGGTTCACTGTAAACTCCACTCCGGCCTGAGCAGAGACAGCAGCATGACCGGTATGACTGTAATACCCGTTATAATCAATCCTGCGGTCACCCGTTTTCCTTTGTTTTCATTTCTCTACTTATTTTACCTGTTGAGGGTGTTTTTATTTCTTTTTCTTTTACAAAATATTCCTACCTGCAAGATTGTACCACATTCAGGGTTGGTGTTACACTAGCGTAGATTTCTAGAATTTCGAGATGTTCTGGATTTTATGATTGTTTGTAAGTGAACATCTTATAAAAATAAAAAAAGATGTCATTCGCCAGCCATACACGCATAGAGACCTAAAATTGTATTTAAAATACAATTAAATGACAGCAAATTGTATTTCTGTAGCTCAAGCTCAAACAGTATATCATGACACTAGCAAAAACTAGCACAGGTCATTGGTTCGATTCCTAGGAATGCATGAACTGATAAAAATGTGTTCCTTAAAGGGATAGTTCACTTTGAAATTAATTTTTGATATGTTTTAGCTTACCTCAAGGGCATCCTAGATGTAGGTGTCTTTGTTTCCGCAGTAGTTTCAATTGTGATATTTTTAGGTCAAACCGTTCTTGTCTGTCAGTCATATAAAGAGGGTCTATGGTCAACACCTCAAAGAGCATGCACAGAGAAGTCCAAATTAAACATGATTTAATGACTCGTAAATGTAAGTACACATTGATGGGCTAAGACACGAAACGAGCGGTTTGTGTGAGAAAACGAACAGTATTTATATCGTTTTTACCTCTTGTAAACACAGCCACGTCCAAGTGATCTGAGGGCGCCGGCGCTTCGGTCTGTGCGTTACAAGAGGTAAAAACGATATAAATACTGTTCGTTTTCTCACACAAACCGCTCGTTTCGTGTCTTAGGCCATCAATGTGTACTTACATTTACGAGTCATTAAATCATGTTTAATTTGGACTTCTCTGTGCTGCTCTTTGAGGTGGTGACCATAGACCTGCATTATATGACTGACAGACAAGAACGGTTTGACCTAAAAATATCAAAATTGAAACTACTGCTGAAACAAAGACACCTACATCTAGGATGCCCTTGAGGAAAGCTAAAACATATCAAAAATTAATTTCAAAGTGAACTATCCCTTTAATGCAATGTATGGTTGTGTTCACACTTGGTAGGTTTGCTTCAATTAAATTGAATTCTGGTGCGTTTGCTCTGTTAGTGCGGTTCATTTGAATAAGTGCCATCCGAACCGAAACAAGCTGTCCGCTTACAAACGAACCCTAGTGCGGTTCGACTGAAATATGATCTAAACGAACAAAAAACAGGAAGTGATGTAGTGTCGCCCATTACAGTTCAGTACAGGCATCAGAACCACGTGTTCTTGCAGCAGATCTTGCAGCATTTTGCATTGTTTAGGATGTTCGGTAAGTTGTGTCCAAAAAATATACGTCAGAAAAGCCGTTTTTGTATCTTTAGGTTCGGTGTTAAAAATAACTGAGCGCTAAGCCCAACCAGGACTAAATGTATAATTTAAATGTTTGGTCCGGACCAAAAGAAGTGTGAACACGCCCTAAGTCAGTTTGGATTAAAGCGTCTTCCAAATGCATAAATGGAAATGAAAAAACATGCATTGATAAATCTGTCGATAGATTTTAAAACTGATCCAACTGGACATGACAAATATTAGCCGATTAAGTGACTCTATTGGTTTATTGCTATTTTTACATGTATGTTAAAAAGTTAAAGTAGATTTATGATTCAGCTATTGCACTCATGTCAACTGAAAAGTTCTATTGTGTGAATAAATTACTAGCAAATAGGCATTTAATTTGATGAGAATGTGTGATTAATCCAGTGTTTTATGTAGTAAATTGATTGAAATCATTATGTGGAGTTGATAGCGTTGCGTACATCTTTTCTTTTCTTGCATTTGTTTTTGTTTAGCTTTAATTTGTGCATGATTGGTAATTTTTAATGGTCTCCCTGTGTCTGTAAAACCACAAAAACAGAACAATAGTTTACTGAACTCTACTATTACTGCTGTTCTTTGATTTGTTTCCATTTTATCTCTGTTATCTTGCAGCAACATTTTTCCAAATTCTTCTTTCTTATAAATCTTGTAAGTAGGAACACAAGCTTTACCAGTTGCAGTTATTTGGTTCATTTCAGTTTGTTTACTTCAATCTTTTTCTTTCGTTACACTGTCACTCGTTCATTGTTGCAGTACTTGTTTTCTTGGGGCAAGAGACTTGCGCATAAACTGCTTGAGTTAAAGGTCCGGGAGTGTTTTGACTGCTGCCCAAATCTCATTGGCTCAACTGCAACAAATATTCAGGATCCTAAGGTGGGACGTTGGCCGCGAGTGTCACGTGTCCGCCGAGACCCGAGAATGTTTGTTGCGCTTGATCCTTCTCCTTGATTCAACTTACCCGCCATCATTAAAACTAGTTCCTACCCATATCATCTCCTGAAGGACCTCTACTAACTGATCTTCTCCAAAGAAACACACAACCAATGTTATTTTGAGTTTTTGCCCAGCATTTATTTGACAGCTTTTTGTTTTACATTAGCGTTTGATTCATTTCTTTCAGTTTTCATTTGTTCCTTTTATGTTATGTATGGATATTTCTGCATGTCGTGGTTGTTGGTGCAATTTGTTTCAGCCATATTGTGCCTTAATGTCTTAATTTAGGATGCTGGACTATAAAAAATTGGCCTTTAATCAACGTTTGTCTGACATGAAATCCAACTGACATGCTCTGATAACAGGGATACTGACCAGGAGATGTAGAAGAGCGTGTTCTGTTCTGTCTCGAGTCGCTCGAGCACAAACACGATTGCACATTATGGCACTACAATGAGATTTTGTGTGATCTGAACAAGACCGAATCCTCCAAATAGATACAAACGTGCCGGTGTCGCAAAAGTCCTATTAGATTAGCACTTGCTTCCTACTGCAAATGAAATTATGCCTGTCAAACAAATGTAATAAACTCTTGTGGAAGGATAAATCCTTTATAATTTGAATATTTATAGCTACAAATGATGATTAATATGTAGTAACATTTAAACGCAGTGACTTTCACTGGACCCCTTTCACTCAGTATTTTAATATTACCTGTCAGAAGTTTGGAATAATTACGTTTTTTTTTTTTTTTATGTTTCTTGAGCAGCAAAATCCAATAATAGAATGATTTCTGAAGGATCATGTGAATGGAGTAATGATGCTGAAAATTCAGCTTTGATCACAAAAATAAATTGCATTTTTACTATATATTCACATAGAACAGTTATATTAAATTGTAAAAAAAAAAATTGTATTTATATATATTTTTATAGTTTAATATGACTGTTTTTGCTGTTCTTGTACAGACATAAACAAACTTAATTCCAAACTTTTCATTCCAAAACTGTCCGTTTTAATAATTATTAGAATGTTTATAATGTTGACAGTGTCATTTGCATTTTGAAGTTGCATTGTCTATATGCATCCACATATTTTGCCCGTTTATGCAATTTGTCTTATAATTGGCAGTGCATCAAAAGATCAAGTTAGAATAGTTGAAATTGTTAGCTCTTGAACTCAGTGCAGTGCTGTAGTTTGATGCTTTGCTCCTTATAAAGTTCAATGCATTGAACGTTGACACCTTAAGGTGAATATGTTTGTTTATCATTATTATATTTTTTAAAAATCCCACAAAATATCCAGCATTGATATTTATTTGAGTCAAAAACATTTATATATCGCTTTTCACAATACACATTTTCAAAGCAGCTTTACAGAAATCATGATGTTAATGTTTAAAATCTTAATATATTCATGCGTTATAGTCGCATTTAGCAGATTAGAGCAAATTAGTCGCCGTTTTTAATTTCTCTACCTGTAAAATCTCTTTGTCGGTAATCCCTGTCATGGCCTCCTGCAATACGCATGAGAAAAGTGTCACTTAGTGTATGTGTTTCTCTCTCTCTCTCTCTCTCTCTCTCTCTCAGCCCTGGCGACTCAAGCTGGAGTTGAACTGAGACGTAAAGGGTCTCAGATGTCCACGGACACCATGGTCTCCAACCCCATGTTTGACGCCAACGAGTTTCCTGATAATTACGAGTCTGGTCGAGCCGAAGCGTGTGGGACGCTGTGCAGGATCTTCTGCAGTAAGAAGACTGGAGAGGAGATACTTCCAGTGTACCTGTCCAGGTAATCACTAGTTGTTCTCAAGGAATCACCTCTTCAATGTTGCTCCGAATTTTGTTTTTGAGTCGCCTATATAATAGGTTTACATGCATCCAAGGTCATAAAACACTTTAATTTGATCATAATATACATTTCAGCAGCAGCTCTTTTCTCGCAGTGTCTGAAACGGTTAGTTTGAAGATTCAGTCTCTCTAAACTCCGCCTTCCTGAGAGCTGCTCTGCTCTCATTGGTCAGACGGCCCTGTCTGTTGTGATTGGTTGACCACTTACTGCACATGTCGGAAACCAAACCAAATTTCAGCTCTTGATGCACAGTAATTCAAACAGTGACGATGCTGTCGTTTTTACCAGAAAACAGCATCTTCTCGACATTAACAACACGAACCAAACTCTTCCAGTCTACAATAATAGGTCTCATTTTTATATAGCGCCTTTTCCAAGCTCAAGGACGCTTCACAATAACAGTAAAGAACAAACAATCAGTTCATACATAATAAATGGACAATAGACATTAGCCCAGTCCAAGAAATGAGCGATTGCAGTTGCATATTCCAATTGAATACAAACAGAAACAAAAAAAAACCAACACTACAGTGTTTGAGGGCGGGGCTAAGTAGACATTGTTTGCAGGAAGCCAATGAAAGCAATAGGCTGGCATTATGCAAATTAGTTACAAACCAACGTAAACTCGAGCAAGACTGGAATTACTGACGACTCGTTTCAGGCAGTTCAGATTCGCTTCCTTTTTTGGGGAGACAATAACTTAAAGAGATACTTCACCTCTGGAAAGATGAATGTGTATTTAAAATGGGTCATTTATGTAGAAGAAATGTGAAATTATTTTTGAATTTTGGAGCTTTCTAGACTGAGACAACTCCCAGAATGCACTTCCTTCGCTGCCCTAGGAGGCCACGCCTACCGGTAACAGAGCGCAGTAGTTAAACAACAAGTCTAGGCTACTAGTGAGTCTCCGTGATGAGTCTGCCCGAAAATGTGTTTCCCAAAATGTCCGGGATTGGGCTTTTGCGTTCTACAGTCGCCATTCATCATGTTTGCTGTGGTGAGCAGGACGACTGAGGGCCGCAGGAGAACGGGACGAGTGAGGGCGGCGGGAGATCAGGACAAGTGAGGGCCGCGGGAGAACGACACGAGGCCGGTGGCATGATTACCGATGAGCGACACCCGTGAGACGCACCGGTCTCGTATCTCTCACGGAGGAGCGGGAATTTTCTTAGCAATGTTAAAACGCACATCAGCCGATCACTTGTTTAGCGTTCATGTAAACATTACATTCAGATTCACCAATCGGAATGAATTCAGTTAGATTGTAAACAAAAGGTGTGCATGGAAACAATGAATGGCGACTGCAGAAAGCAAAAGCTGAATCCCGGACATCGACGGCCGGACATGTCCGGAAAAAAAAAGGATGGTAACCCCTACTACTCAGCTTTCTCCACAGATCAAGAGCCTGCTAGCTTAGCTTCCAAAAAAAGATGTCTGACACTATGGGCCCTATCTTGCACCCGACGCAAATGACTTTGTACACTGACGCATGTATCATTCCTATTTTGCACCCGCGCAAAGCAGACTTTTCCCTCCACAGACACACGTCGGTTAACTAAGAAATACACTTGCGCTCCCCGGGGCGGTTCAGCGCAAAGAGGAGGCGTGTTCCGGCGCAAACTTTCCCTCATGCTATTTTGCTGTTCTATAAGACAATTGCGCCACTGACCAGAAAAAACCTAGTCTAAAGTCAGTGGCGCGTTGCGCGTTGTTCATTATGCTATTTTAAGGGCGCATGCTTGACCATAATCAATGTAGCGTGTGCACAACGCGCATACACTCTGATTCTCTCATCTAAGCAGCAGTTTTCATTTTTGCAAATCATACATTATTACGATAGATAGATAGATAGATAGATAGATAGATAGATAGATAGATAGATAGATAGATAGATAGATAGATAGATAGATAGATAGATAGATAGATAGATAGATAGATAGATAGATAGATAGATAGATAGATAGATAGACAATTTATTATAAAAGCATACATGTAGCTTACACATTTACCCAAATTATACGCCTGTTTAACAGAAGTTAATTTGGGTGGGTTTCTCCATCCCCAATGTCACTTCTCTGTGTTTTACGGCCCTGACGAGAACGTTGCTCTCCTCGGCTGTGAACCGCTCCTGGCAAATCCGCCGTTATAATAGGAATCCGCTTTAGAACAAGCGCGCCTGCTCTTAAAGGGAATGTGAGATGACGCTCTGATTGGTTTATTTCACGTTACGCCCAAACCACACCTATGAATAATGAAGCTACTTCAGACCAACCCCTTTTAGATTTGCGCCAGGCGCAAGAGGCATTTATCCCGCCGGGAAAATAGCAACAGCGCCGGGATCCGGCCACAAAGTTACTTGCGCTTTACGCTTTGACACTTGCGTTTCAGATCGTTAAAATAGGGCCCTATGTGTACATTCTGTGAGTGAGATCCCAGCCTCTGTGGGCGGGGTGAGAACATGCGGGACAGCCCCTACTACTGACTGTAGTCTTTAGCCTCTGGCCAAAAAGTCCTCCGATGAAGCAAAATGACGATTTTTGCGTCATCTGAGGATTTTTTCCAGACAAAAAATACATAAATCTCTCGTCTCAGGGGGATATGAGGGTGGAAAGCACGGTAATTCGAAAATACTACAGGTTTTCTACTAATACAAAGCTTAATGCTAAATCCTGAAGTATCCCTTTAATATACCTGCACTTCTGCATTCACAAACTGCTGTATTACACTACATGAAAGTAATATCCGAAAAAGCACATTAAAACTAAAACAATGAACTTTTTTGTTCTGTGTCTGATTGTTCTGTCAGGTTCTACATGGTCCTGATCCAGGGTCTTCAGATATCTGACTTCATTTGTAGGCCAGTTCTAGCCAGCATCATCCTGAACTCTTCGGCTCTGTTCTGCTCCGATCTCAAAGGGATCAATGTTGTGGTTCCGTACTTCATATCTGCACTGGAGACCATCTTACCTGATCGGTGAGCAATTTTTTCTCATGTCTGGGTACAAAGCATACATTCTTCGGGGTGGGCGATATTGACAAAAAGTGATATATCCAGTATTTTCTGGGATTTTGTCGATAATGATAACCTTTGGCTGTTGTGCACATCTGACTACCAAAGCTTTACATATTCTGTGCGTTGTTTGGTTTACAACAGTGTCAGAAATTTACTTACATTAAGGGGGATATTTGCCACCTAAAATTGATTTCCGGGGGCATTTCTTTCTAACATTATGTGATGTATGCCTCACATTTTATGTCTGATTTTTACATTAAATCTATCAATTAAATGAGAATAATAATTCACTATAGGCGGTTACCACTCGAAATACGTTTTAAAAGCTACATCTAAAGCAGCATTTAGATGATTTTGCACTGCAATTACAATTGCATGAATAATGTAATGAGATGAATGTTTTTAAAAAAATATTTGGAATATTGCAATATGAAAAAACTAGTTTAGCTGGCGAAATAGCCCAAAAACAGACAGTATTGTTTCTAAAATGTAACCCACAATATTAACTTCTTGTTTATTAAACTGTTTTTATAAAATCAATGTCACATTTGCAAGCTGATATTCAGGAAAAAAGCACTCGTGATATATTGCTAAACTATAGACCTTATGCACCAGAGAAACAAGCGCACAGACATCTTTAGAGTATTGTTTTTGAACTTCCTTTTTTGCTGTCGCTCTGTATATTTCTATGGCATTGCTATCCAGGAGTAATTAGCTTTTGAAGTGGATTTACTTAATGGAAAGTTATCATGAGGATATTAATGTTTAAAGCAGATGTCTTCACAAATGTCAGTCGACCGGGAAGATTTTAAAATGAGCCGTTCATTCATAAATATGCAAGATCGCTGTGAAAATACAGACCGGAAGACAAAAGACACAACGAGCGAAGCACTGCAAAGGTGCGGGGCTACATAAGGTCTATAGATATAGAAATATAAGATAAGGACTCATACGGAGTCATTTTTGCCCTTAAAAGTACACGATTTTTGGGGTTCTTCTATCAGGACACATCACGCATGCACTCAAGGTGTATTTTAGTCTGTTTTTTTGCAATATGAGTGAAATACTTTATAACATCAGCTTCCACATTGTTAACCTCTTAACCATTTGCCATTGCATGTTTAAAACAATAATATATAGTAATATTGTAAAGTAATATTGCCAAACTATATATCATTTGAAAGCTTAAAATCTCTAGTTTTCATATTTGGTGGCTGTTATCTAAAATAAATTACAGAGGAGCAGTAATTTATCAATTTGCAACAAGAATATTTCATATTCATTAGGAGTATTTAGGCCTTTATTTTGAAATAACAATAAACACGAAAAATCATGAAAGATTGGTAGAAACCTCAGTTTGTTTTCATGCCATGAGTTCAAAAGATAACACCAATTCCATTTTATGAGAAAAAAAGGTCTGAAAATGTTTTAAATATAAAGAAAAATGTATGGATTCTCGATTTCTGATTGGCTGCGAGCTATAACGCTATAACGTAGTCTTTTTATGCATTTATTAGAGGTTGAATTCAAATCAAATACTGCCAAACCACCCATACTACTTCTGAATAGGATGTCTACTTCATAAATTGTATGAAAATTATGGAAATACATGGTTCAGATCACTCAAAACATATATGAAAATGGAGGCGCCCTTATATGGGCAGTAATGGAGTCTAGTGAAAAAGTTGGGTACTGCGCCCAAATAAAATCTTACTGAAAGCTCATTTTTTTAGATATCAACCTAAAATTTGGAATACAACTTGTTCAGATTTTTGTCTTTAATTTTCTTGCAGTTTTAGACTAAAATATATTTTGTAATATATATATTTTATATAAAATATTAATAATTATATTTTTACATTACACCATTTCATAAACTCAAACTTATATAACTTTTTTTCTGTTTCATTTTTTATCATTTCTAGACTTCTACAATAATCTGGAAAATGTCTTCTTTAAAACAAGACCAGCCATAGTTCTATATTCCAAAGCATTCCTGAATTACAACCATTTAAGTTTGGATAGTGATTTTTATGTCTATGCAAAAAAAAGGGGGGTGACAGTTAACAGGTTAAAACTACAGCTATATTATCGTAGATGATGCCTATCCCACACCCCTACTACATGCTCGATTGTTAACGCATTTGTTAATTTTGCTCCATCAGAGAGTTGTCCAAGTTTAAGTCATATGTAAATTTTAATTACATTAAAAACATATTTGGAATATTGCAATATGAAAAAACTAGTTTAGTTGGCGAAATAGCCCAAAAACAGACAGTATTGTTTCTAAAATGTAACTCACAATAATAACTTCTTGTTTATTAAACTGTTTTATAAAATCAGTGTCACATTTGCAAGCTGATATTCAGGAAAAAATTCACTCGTGATATATTGCTAAACTATAGGATATAGAAATGCAAGATAAGGTCTCATACAGAGTCATTTTTGCCCTCAAAAGTACAAGATTTTACTCGATAATTGTTCCCACATTGTTAAAACAACAGCTATAGCATCCTACTACATGTTCTAGTGTTAATGCATTTATTTCTGTTAATTTTGCTCCATCAGAGAGTTATCCAAGTTTAAGTCATACGTGAACCCTACTGAGCTGAGAAGAGCTTCCATCCATATCTTGTTATCCATGCTTCCTCTTCCTCACCACTTTGGCAACGTCAAATCGGAGGTAAAAAGGGGTTTATTATCTAGTAATCTTCTTGGGATCTCTGTAACTTAATTTTCTGAGGAAAAAAATCCAAATTTAATTGGCTGTGATTTTCTAATTACATTTGCAGATTCTGTTGGAAGGGAAATTCAGCAATGATGAAAACTCGCTCCATGAGAAGGCGGTCACCTTCCTCTCCCTGAAGCTGCGATTGGTCAATATTTTGATTGGCGCCTTGCAAACAGAGACAGACTCGATCAATACACAGATGATACTGGGTACGGCTGCCTGTTCAATATGTCTATTTACAGTTGTCAAGTGAAATATTATAAAACCACCTATATATACATGTATACTTTTGTATTATTATATAAAAAAATAACTATATTATTATTAAATTGTTATAAAAGCAATAAATATGTAAGGATTACCGAAGAAAAAATATAGTGCAAGTCCTTAGCGTTAAACCATAAAAGTTTAATTTCCAAAATTACAGTATTTTAAAGTATTCTTTAATTTATATTATGTATTATCTCAGGATAAAGTGAACAGCAAATGTGCAATATTCCTATATGGAGGTAATTGTTTTTATTGTGTGTTTGTTATAGGTTTATACTGTTCTTTTTTATTATTATTATTTTACTGTACCTTCTCAATGTCTATTTATTGTGTGTATTGTGTGTTGACTTTTTAATGTTGACTCAATGAGCTTTGCTACAAAAATTCCTTTGTTCTTCTACTAGTACGGGTACAAATGGCAAATAAACTTCAATCAAATCAAATTAAAAAATCGAAATTATGCAAACTGGCAGTGGAAAGTCTGTTCTAAAACTTAATTTTCCCGTAAAATGCAATTGATCTCGAGTGTCTAAAAAAAGTGATGGTTAAAGGAATATGAAAAAGTTTTAAGTCAGAAGAATTATTTTTTGCTTTTATCCCTGTGAGTGTCAATAATAACTTCATATGTGTGTGTTTTTCCAGCGGCGATGCTGAATATCGTCCAGGATTCGGCTCTGTTGGAGTCTGTCGGTGCCCAAGCTGAAGTGGTACGCGTTATACTCTCTGCTTGTTATTTATAGAGCTTGAACTGGATTTGAAGTGTCTGCAAGATGATACATTTACAATTCCCCAATTAAAAATGGCATTGATGAAGTGCTGGTGTGAATGTGTTTTGTAGGGCAGTGTGGATGGAAGCCATTCTCTGGCTAAGAGCCACAGTCGCAATAACAGTGGCATCAGCAATGCTAGCGCTGGCAGCTCCGAAGCCACGACTCCTGACAGCGATCGACCCGCACAAGCCCTGCTGAGGGACTACGGTAAGAGGCCAACCACCGCATCTGAACTGCATTCGAGCTTTCCACTGTTTGACTTTGACCAATTGCTTTCGTTCTTCTTATGCAGTTAGCAAGTTTAGATGACAGGTTTTACTTCACTATGACAAAAAACATAATTGTCAATTATTCCCTTGAAATTGTAATTGTGATTATTAATTATGATTATCACATTTTACATTGAATGATGTTTTGAATAGGGCTGTCACTTTTGTGAAAAAATCCTGTTTGATTTCTGAGACACAAGTGTTCATTGAATCGATTGTAAAATCGATTTTCCATCTAAAGACGTTTCCATTTTCAACACCAAATACAGGCAAATCCACGGACACCTAACAGGCATTAGGACGAGCGTAAAGAGGCGCTTGAGACGCACACGTCAGCAATATTCCTGATGATTTATTGGCGTGAAGTTTCAGCACAATGACAAACAGGAGCGCAACATTCAGGGATTGAGATTAACTCCCTCGACCCCCCAGATGCGGGTACAAATGAACTTAAAGCGGGAAACGCTGTCAAATCACGAGCCAATCTGGCGTGTTTCTGTGTTTACTCACTTTGCTGGTGAAGTTCGTGTAAGACAAATCTGTGCGGATTTAGCGCAAATACGCAACTCGTGATCCTCATGATATATTAAATACAGCGTATTGCAGAATCTGCGCGTTTCTGGCTTACTTGAATACACACGTCACTACGCAACAAATAATGGCGCGCTTGTTCACTAGCATTAAAGTAATAGCGAATATTAATAAGCATTTGGTGAACAGAAAAGACATTATTTTCCAGCATCCTACATGTTCTGTGTGCTGTATTGATCTGTCCACCTAAAACACATTTTTTGGTAAAAAAAAAAAAAGGCCATGATTCCCTATTTTCGTTTTCGAAACTTGTGTTGGTTGGTCCGATCGATTGTGCAATCGATTTTCGAACGTAAAGTGACAGCCCTAGTTTTGAATAGCTTTACACCATAGTTTTAAGCGACTGCATGCCATATTGTTATATCAAAATAAACAAGCTGAAAACACTCTTATAAAAAACTTTTATTTCTTTTCTATAGCAATAAGCCTCAAATGTCAATTATTAATTTATTTTTTATTTAAAGAAACCAAACCAAAGTAAAATTATGCATGGTATTATAATGTTAAACTAAAATTAAAACAATGGGGAAAAAAACACATCTCATTTTTTTTGTAATTGCGCCTTTTGAACGTTTACATAATTGTAGCATCCGTAATTGTAATCACGATTACAAATCCGATTAATTGTGCAGTGCTAGGTTTCACACATTGAGTTATTCCAGTAATGCCAGAATGACTCGCATATCCTATTAATAATCCTGTTTATTATATTCGCACTCACATTTACCAGACCAACCAGACTGTGGGTTAGTTTATTTTTACATTCAAGCACCGCCCCTTACCATAACCGCCAGTTTCTACACACTACTAACTCAACCAGGCCCCGCCCCTTTATTCTGCGTATGAATTATATAAATAAGGAATATTGTGACGTGTTCGTTTCCGAAAAAACTCAAGACTACAATGGAGGAGTTTCAGGGAGTTCAGAAACACTGACACTGATATAAATAACTCCCGCTGGAGGGACTCAAACATCAACATTACACACTAAAGAAAGATAAACATGGAAAAGAGCAGAATTGGTGCATCCCAGGAATGCGAAGTAATGCATCTCTGCATGTTTGTAGAAGTTGCATGGTGTCCGTCAAACACGTTGATGGTGCTTTTTTAAAATGCAGATATTTCTTTAAACCCAAAGCTGTTGATCTGTCAAACATCTTTAACCAGTTTTGTTTTGTATAACGAATGCTTTTTATTTACTTTCAAAGCATGACGTCAAATGACGCCTAACGTGTCTTATGATTTGGCTGGACTGGAGGATCATCATTGTCTGTAACTAGCGAGCGATAACTTGTTCTTGTGCTCGTCTGTGTTCATGTGTATGGTTCATCATTGCCGTCACATGTCTCAGTGCCTGGCTTGCGTTTTGTGCACGTGTGTGTGTTACTAACCCGCTGTCTGTGGCGTGCTGTGTGTTATATCCCAGCTCTCCACACAGACACGGCGGCCGGGCTGCTGATCCGAAGCATTCACTTGCTCACACAGAGACTCAACTCCCAGTGGAGACTCGACATGAGCATCTCACTGGCCGCCCTCGAGCTGCTGGCCGGCCTTGCCAAGGTACGCTGACAGATCCATCTCTGCATTTATATGCTGTGTGTGTGTGTGTATCCATGTGTGTATTCATGCATTTCTCCGAATTATTTGTATATGCGACCGGAAGATATTTGTAAATTAAGTTTGTGGTGTCTTTGGCCCATCCCAATGTTTGGCATGACACAGAAATAAAAAATTGAACTTGAACTGAACTATACAGGTGAAACTCGAAAAATTTGAATATCGTGCAAAAATTATAATTTTGATGATTATGTGAAAGCTTATGAAAACCCCAAATTCAAAATCTCAGAAAATGTAAATATATTACATGAAATCAATAAAAAAAAGGATTTTAAATACAGAAATGTCGGCCCTCTGAAAAGTATAATTATGCATATGTATGTAGTTATATATACTAAATATATTAGTTTCACCTTTTAATTTGCATTACTGAAATACATGAACTTTTGCACGATGTTCAAATTTTTCGAGTTTCACCTGTATATATCACTTATTTTGTAAAATGTGTTGCATAATAGAAATGGTTTCTTTTTGCACATAGGATTATAGTTTGTAAAGTAGGAGATTTTTGGGCTGAATAGGATTGCGTATAATTTCATTGTACTCTAAAGATTCTGATTCAGTAAATGGTTATAGCCAGTGAGTCTTTTTATATATATATATACACTAACAGTCATTTAGGGATAATTATGATTTTTAATGTTTTGAAAATAAGTTTTATTTGATCAAAAATACAGTAAAAATTGTGAAATTTTATTACAATCTAAAAAAAAAGCTGTTTTCTATGTGAATATACACTCACCGGCCACTTTATTAGGTACCCCATGCTAGTAACGGGTTGGACCCCCTTTTGCCTTCAGAACTGCCTCAATTCTTCGTGGCATAGATTCAACAAGGTGCTGGAAGCATTCCTCAGGGAGTTTGGTCCATATTGACATGATGGCATCACACAGTTGCCGCAGATTTGTCGGCTGCACATCCATGATGCGAATCTCCCGTTCCACCACATCCCAAAGATGCTCTATTGGGTTGAGATCTGGTGACTGTGGAGGCCATTTTAGTACAGTGAACTCATTGTCATGTTCAAGAAACCAAATTGAAATGATTAGAGCTTTGTGACATGGTGGAAGTAGCCATCAGAGGATGGGTACATGGTGGCCATAAAGGGATGGACATGGTCAGAAACAATGCTCAGGTAGGCCGTGGCATTTAAACGATGCCCAATTGGCACTAAGGGGCCTAAAGTGTGCCAGGAAAACATCCCCTACACCATTACACCACCACCACCAGCCTGCACAGTGGTAACAAGGCATGATGGTTCCATGTTCTCATTCTGTTTACGCCAAATTCTGACTCTAACATCTGAATGTCTCAACAGAAATCGAGACTCATCAGACCAGGCAACATTTTTCCAGTCTTCAACTGTTCAATTTTGGTGAGCTCTTGCAAATTGTAGCCTCTTTTTCCTATTTGTAGTGGAGATGAGTGGTACCCGGTGGAGTCTTCTGCTGTTGTAGCCCATCCGCCTCAAGGTTGTGCGTGTTGTGGCTTCACAAATGCTTTGCTGCATACCTCGGTTGTAACGAGTGGTTATTTCAGTCACTGTTGCCCTTCTATCAGCTCGAACCAGTCTGGCCATTCTCCTCTGACCTCTGGCATCAACAAGGCATTTCCGCCCACAGAACTGCCGCTCACTGGATGTTTTTTCTTTTTCGGACCATTCTCTGTAAACCCTAGAGATGGTTGTGCGTGAAAATCCCAGTAGATTAGCAGTTTCTGAAATACTCAGACCAGCCCTTCTGGCACCAACAATCATGCCACGTTCAAAGTCACTCAAATCAACTTTCTTCCCCATACTGATGCTTGGTTTGAACTGCAGGAGATTGTCTTGACCATGTCTACATGCCTAAATGCACTGAGTTGCCGCCATGTGATTGGCTGCTTAGAAATTAAGTGTTAACGAGCAGTTGGACAGGTGTACCTAATAAAGTGGCCGGTGAGTGTATAGTAAAGTGTAATTTATTCCTGTGATCAAAGCTGTATTTACAGCATCATTGTCTTCAGTGTCACATGATCCTTCAGAAATCACTCTAATATGAGGATCTGATGCTCAAGAAACATTTTTGTGGAAACCGTGATACACTATCATTCAAAAGTTACAAAAATGTACTAAATTAATACTTTTATTCAGCAAGAATGTATTAAATTGGTTAAAAGTGACATAAAATACATTTATAATGTTATAAAACATTTCTACTTCATATAAATGCTGTTCTTTAGAAATTTCTATTCAAAGATTCTTGAAAAACAAAATGTATCACGGTTTCCACAAAATCTGTTTTAAACACTTATAATAATCTTAAATGTTTCTTGAGCATCAGATCCTCATATTAGAGTGATTTCTGAAGGATCATGTGACACTGAAGACTGGAGTAATGATGCTGAACATTCAGCTTTGATCACAGGAATTATTGCAATATTTGATCACAATATTACTGTTTTTAGTGCATTTTTAATCAAATAAATGCAGTCTTGGTGAGCAGGAGAGATCGTAATTGTTTAACCGTTCGTGTACAACACGAGTGAAATGCGTGTTTGTTTTACGTCCAGGTGAAGGTGAGTGTGGACTCGTCTGATCGTAAGCGTGCGGTCAGCTCTGTGTGCAGTTACATCGTGTATCAGTGTAGTCGGCCCGCTCCGCTGCACTCCCGAGACCTGCACTCCATGATCGTCGCCGCCTTCCACTGCCTGTGTGTGTGGCTCACCGAACACCCCGAGATGCTCAACGAGAAGGTACGGCCAGTCAAACCTCAACTTCCACTGGTTAGAGGTCGTAAAGGCTGAAACTTGAGCACCAGAAGCAAAAACAAAGCAGTCAAACGAGCCACTTCTCTATCTTAAACTTCCTGTTTGTGTCCAATCTCATCTAGTGACAAATATCAATGTGGTGTTTTTATACCTTTGTTTGATTTGGCTATTAAGCTTCCTAAAGAGAGAAGCAGTGGTTTCACTTCTTGCTTTACTTTTTTAATTGAAACCTCTTTAAAAAGGTGATAGATTTGAAAAGGTTGATTCAGTTCCACGAATCACTTCAGCGCTTCAATGATTCATAAAATTTCTACATTAACATATATACTATACATTTTATATATATATATATATATATATATATATATATATATATATATATATATATATATATATATATACAGGTGAAACTCGAAAAATTTGAATATGGTGCAAACGTTCATTTATTTCAGTAATTCAACTTAAAAGGTGAAACTAATATATTATATAGACTCATTACATGCAAAGTGAGATATTTCAAGCCTTTATTTCAAATTGTTATAATTTTGATGATTATGGCTTACAGATATGAAAACATTTTCACAATATTCTAATTTTGACTTTGGGGTTTTCATAAGCTGTAAGCCATAATCATCAAAATTATAACAAATAAAGGCTTGAAATATCTCACTTTGCATGTAATGAGTCTATATAATATATTAGTTTCACCTTTTAAGTTGAATTACTGAAATAAATGAACTTTATTCGAGTTTCACCTGTAGGTAAATATTATGCTATATACAGAAGCGTTTAAAAGTTTGGGGTCAGTAAGATTACATTTTTTAATTAACTTTTCTATGTGAATATTTCTGATTATTATCAATGTTGAAAACAGCTTCACTGTGATGCATTTTATTCTTCAGGATTCTTTGATGAATAGAAAGTTCTAAAGCATTTATTTAAAATAGAATCTTTTGTAACATTGTAAATGTCTTTATTGTAATTTTAAAGGGTCCTTGCTGAATAAAAGTATTAATTTCTTTTAAAAAATTCTCACTGACACCAAACTTTTGAATTGTATCATACTTTTATATTGGTGCATATAAATAAAAGTGATTTATAGAAGAAAAAGAAATTTTTTTTAATACATTGTAGAGAAAGTGCATAAATATCAAAATGTTAAATGAATGTCATCTAGAGAGTTTTTTGGGGGGGTTTTATGGCCACGTGTGTTTTTTAGCTGTAAGATTGAATATGTTTGTGTTGTTTGTATACTCCTGTGTTGTGGTTAAGGATTGTCTGATTGAGGTGTTGGAAATTGTCGAGCTCGGCATCTCGGGCAGCAAGTCCAAAACCGGCGAACAAGAAGTGAAGTACAAAGGAGACAAAGAGCACAACCCGGCGTCTATGAGGGTGAAAGACGCCGCCGAGGCCACGTTATCATGGTGAGCGTCTTTCATACACACACATTGATTTCTCTCCTACGATATGTACGCCTGTCTTGGGCTACGTCTACATTAATCCGGATACATTTGAAAACGGCGTTTTCGTTTAAAAACGCTCTCCGTCCACAGGCTAAAAACAAAAAAACACAAAAAAAAACTAGGGATGTCCCGATCAGGGTTTTTTGCCCTCGAGTCCGAGTCATTTGATTTTGAGTATCTACCGATACCGAGTCCCGATCCGATACTTATATAATACATAAAAAAAGAATAAAGAAGAGAGAAAAAACAGATCCAGGATGTTCCTTATTTTTTATTTAATTCACCTTATTTTAACATTCAACAACTCTGTTAACAAACAGAGCACTTCTGTGAGGTAGCTTGAACAATCAAGTAATAAATAACATAAAATCTTCACTTTTGGACTTTAGTGCAACAGTAAATATAGAAAAAGTCTAATATAAAAACAAAAAGCACCTTTGCACCAAGTGATAGCACCAACAGTCTCGACTAATCAAACCACGAACGCCATTAATACAGTTCAGAAGTTCACTGAACTTCATACAGTTCAGCTCACTTAGCACGTCGCTCGTGGTTTGATTGGTCGAGACTGTTTTCCAAAGATGGCTCCTGTCTGTATACACGAAGTGGGCTGTCTTTATCTTTATCTTCTTATTAAACGGTCTGTACACTTACAAAGTTCTCAATGCTTCGTTTTGCATGTAGGGACCCTCATTATGTTACTGTGTTCGTGTGGGGCTATTTTGAGCCTTGTTAGTGGTATTAACTAGCGATTTCTTTTTACTTATTATATGCCCCCATTACTAGTGTTATACGCTAACCAGTTTTTAGAGATAAAACTCTTTACATTCGATTATCATGAAAACAAATCTCAGAGAACGGTTGACTAGGTACCAATGTTCTATTAGACCAAAGGTTCATTTTGCGCCGGAGTTCTCCTTTAAAATACCCGGCAGGCATGTAAACAAAAACTAAAAATGTTTTAAAAGTGTATAAAAAAAATAATGAGAATATATACATTAGGGGTGTAACAGTTCACAAAATTCGCGGTTCGATGCGATACAGCAAAAAGAAAGAAATGCCAGAGAAATTTCCTATTTATTAAAAGAAAAACTATTTTTAAATAAGTGTGAGCTTACCTACATCTTGAAACTTTCAGGTTTATAAATGGGGGTAATCTTTGAAGGATGAACAAATAATGTTTCGGTAATCACATTAAAAATAACATTTAAATATATATTTATATAATATTTGAGTTTTGAAGTGCAACATTAAATCCATGTTCATTCACGGCACAATGTTTCTCCTGGTGTCCACGTCAGCGCTGTTTGATCTAACAGAGATCTACGGGTAATAACGGAGAAATGTGAATGCTTCTCACTAGATCTCGCAGCGATGTTATTACTTCAGTGGAGAATTCAAATGTTTTCTTCACTGGATCTCTTAGCACAGTGTCGCTTGATCTCACGCTGCACAGATGTTGCTGGTCCGAACTGATAAACGGTCCGTGAAGCACAATATAATGAGAAGCGCAGTTTCGTTCCGCTTTCATTACGTTTGCCATTTGATGTTGCGCAACGGTGTGGTGATCGCGCCAGCGCTGATTTTGTCTGCAGGAAAAATGGTCCTAGGAATCGTTCGGTTTGTATGCGTACCGAACCGGAAGCCTCGTACCAAAACGGTTCAATAATTACGAATACATGTACCGTTACACCCCTAATTTACATATATCCGAGTCCTGATCGGGAGGTAACGTCCGATTCCGATCGAGTCTGAAACCACGTGATCGGGCCCGATTTCCGATCGCGTGATCAGATCGGGACATCCCTATAAAAAACGTCCTGAAAACGCTAAATTCCCCTTTACTGCGCATGTGTAAACCCTCACAGAAGCTCACTGAGATGATGCAGACGGGAAAATAAATAATAAAGTCATCGTGCAATTCAATAATTTTATTTAGCAAAATATCCCAGCATTCAGTGATCGTCCAGGTCGCTCTCACTCACCATTATATGTTTGGTCTAAATGTAACTTCTCTCATGTTTAGCAAATGTGAGTGAATTCTGTCACCTTTGCAGGACTGTGATATGAAGAGTTTAACATATTTCAGCAACAGTGTGAAAGTGAAAAGCACATAACAGGCACAATACCAGTATAAACATGAATATCTATTGGTACAATATGCGTCACATGACTAAACTTACATCATCGGTTTTAAATACCAGTGTTTCCACAGTCCACACTACAACACGAAAACAGCATTTTCAAATGTATCCACTTTGGAGAGTGTTTTCAATTAATAAAAACGCAGTCTCTGTGTACGAAAGGCCAAAACGGAGAGAAAAAGATGCGTTTTCAAGCGAAAGCGTATTAGTGTGGACTGTGGACAAGGCCTTGATTTGTGTTGCTGTGTTCCAGTATAATGCAGGTGTTGGGAGCGTTCCCGTCTCCCAGTGGTCCCGCCTCTCCCTGCAGTCTCTTGAACGAGGACACACTGATCAAATATTCCCGACTCACCTCCACGTCTCGCAGTAACTTCCGATACTTCGTCCTGGATAACTCTGTCATTCTCGGCATGCTGGAGCAGCCCCTGGGAAACGAACAGAGTGAGGAAAACACCCTTCATATTTCACTCCTCCAGTACAGCTCGGATTTCAATTCAATTCAATTTATGTTTATTTGTTTAGCGCTTTTCACAATACACATCATTTCAAAGCAGCTTTACAGAAGTCCATATTACAATTTAGAGTGATCTGGTATCAGAGGAAACTGTATTTCAGAAATGTACATATACAAAATCACAGTTAGCTAAAACTGTATTAATTTAAACAATGTAATAATTGAATCATTGTTTCTGCATTAAATTATTACATTGTTTAAATTAATACTAATTAGGTTTACCTGGAAGAAGAGATTTTTATCTCAATGGGACTATCCTGGTAAAATAAAGGAAAAATAAATACAGTTTTAGCTAACTGTGATTTTGTATGAGCTCATTCAAGTAATGAATACTTGTGTGTTAACAAATGATTATGACATTTAGAAAATGTAGCATTGGTGCATGTTGATTCAGAGAACTTATTTCCTGTTAATATGTGTGTGTCAGCAGACCCCTGCCCATCAGTCACCATGTTAATCAGAGGCATGTCTGGTCGGCACGCATGGACAATGCAGCTCTTCCATCAGCCTCGAGGCGCAAGAGCCAATCAGAAGGTAAGACGCAACATCATCCACCAATCAGGGCAGAGATGTGTTTTAAGTAGCCAATCGGAAGCAAACAACTTTCACAAATTTTCTCTATAGGGAAATTGATTTTTAACGATAACTTATAAACCTTTAAAGACAGCCCTACTGTGAGTTCTGAGGTTGTTAATCAATGGTATTTGCTTTTGTTGAAGCCATCAGCCATCATTATTTCAAATTATTTGTAAACTGATTGTTTAACAGGTAGTTTTTGTAAACGAGTCGGACTCCCAATGCTTTCAAAATACTTAAATGTGTATGTATGTGTATATATGCATATTTCACAATAAACCTAAAATATTGTATGTAAATATATATATATATATATATATACTAGGCAGTGATGAAGTACTCGAGTCCTTATTCTCTGGACTCGAGTCCGACTCGAGACTTCATTCTCTGGACTCGTGACTCGACTCGGACTCGCGGACTGATGACTATACTTGGACTCGGACTCGAGAATATATAAAATCGGACTTGAGCATTCATCAAATGAATGGCGTTGTTTCTGACTAAATAGGTTATAAAAAATTGATATAAGATGTTACACTTTTCCTGTTTCGGGGTCCAAGACCGGCCGTGATCTATTTTTTCCCTCACAGACACTGCTACCGCTCGCTCTCCTTGCTTGACAACACACTCACTGACGTCACTCACTTTACGCCGCATTCTCGTGAGAGAGTTAACGTAACACTCATACAATAACACAATTATGTTTATTTTAGCTAACAAACTAGACGGCGACCTTGACTATGTCACACATCGAAACCACTCTTTTCCTGCGGAGTTACAACTGCTTATAGCACTGCATTTTCTGGGGTTTTTTGCCACAGTTACATTGGGATTTAGTTTACTTTTCAAAATTTCAAAATTGTTTTTCTTTTACCATATTCGTCAAGAAGAATGCATTTCTCCTCCTCTGTCCAATTAGGCTTTCTTTTTTGTTTTCTTTATCCATAGTTGACTGATCATCCAAAAATGTATTTAAACAATTAAATAAATAATCGTGCCACAGCTAGTTGACAATGATTTGAACTAAGGTCAAAGGCAATTCTAGTGATATCATACACATGTCTAGCTGCAAGAAAGAGTGCCTGAAAAATGTTGCTTGATTTGGCTTAAGTGTAGCCTATATAATTTCGACTCGGACTCGAGACTCGACTCGGACTTGAACTCAGGTAATGGTGACTCGACTCGGACTCGACTCAGACTCTTCTTTGGTGACTCGGACTTGGACTCGGACTCGAACACTGGGACTCGAGACTCGACTCGGACTCGACAGTTGGTGACTCGACTACAACACTGATACTAGGGGTGGAACGGTACATGTATTCGTATTGAACCGAAACGGTACGGGCGTCACGGTTCGGGGCACGAATTTACACGGAGAATACACGGTATAAAAATAAATAAAACTCGCGTGCAAATTAATTAATGTAATGCGGAACTACTGTTAGATACGCGGGTTCTTTAGGGACACATAATCTGTACCATCGGCTTAGCTCTGAACGCGCGTTCACTTCAAACGTTGGCTTTATACGCGCGTCCTATTCGCTTTGGACTAGCGTCGAACTAGACGCGAATTTGACGTTCTATTCGCGTTTGGTGTGACCGCATTATGAACAGGCTGCGATGTCGAGAGAGAGAGAGAGGCGCGGGCGCGATCGAACAGTGGAAACATAAAAAACATACTCCGTCATTTTGTTCATACAGATCATTAAACCTGCAAAGTGTTTACTTATATTTGTGTACACTCGCAATAAAACAGAACTTTGTGCTTTTGTCACACTGTAAACTCTTGTCAAACTGTAACCTACAACTGTCACCCAACCAAAATCACACACACACACACACACACACACTGTTTTAAAAGCAAAACATATTTATCCAACTCCATTTCATTTCTCGTCCTCGGAGCACTAATCTTTCACACTCTACATTGATTAAAAAAGAAAATCGAATGTGTTTTTAATGGTAGTATTATTTTATACAGAAATCAATTATTTATAATTCAGATGAGAATAAAGTTACATTGTTAATTAATAATGTTAATTAAAATTAAGGAAAACAAATATATTGATCTGAAATATAGCAAAATAATTATAAATTAATTCAGGTACAATTACCAAACATATCGCAAGGTCTTTTTGTCTTTTTATTAAGTTAATTAATAAACTAATTATATAAAACTATTGTCAGTGCACTACAAATAAACTGGTTCTATGCCTTTATTAATAAAACTTATTTAAACAATCCAATGCCTTCTGCATTTTTGTTTTGCTTTTTCCTCCATTGTACCGAAATCGTACCGAACCGTGATGTCTGAACCGAACCGTGACGTCTGTGTACCGTTCCACCCCTAATATATACACATTTAAGTATTTTGAAAGCATTGGGAGTCCGACTTTACGGTTCTGTAATTAACAACTTTAGTTTTATATAACAATGAGTAGTTTTATATTTCTAAAAAAAAATTTTTTAGATTGTTGTTCGCAATGCTTCATGGGATTGTAGTTCTTTCCCTCATAAAAGCCATTAATTCCCTAAGTCTTTTTGTCAGATTTACTTTTTTTTGCTTCAAATAAGTTCCGATTCACTTCATAGCACTAATGCTTTCTATTAAAATGTCCTTTGAGAGAATATGGCTCAGATTTTGTATTTGGGAATAATTATGAGCAGTGTTATGCTTGCACGGCCTCATTATGTCCATCTCTCCTACAGCAAGTGTTTGTTCCTGAAAGCCGACCCACGCCCAAAAACGATGTCGGGATTCGGTTTAACGTCAAGCACAGACCGTTCCCAGAAGAAGTGGATAAGATCCCGTTTGTGAAAGCCGACCTGAGCATCCCGGATCTCCATGACATTGTGGATAAGGAGGTATAAAAGCCTCAGAACATACTGTTATCTTTAGCATTACACACTTTACAATATGTGTGGAAACCTCACAGCTAGGCATGCGACGATATCAAACTTGCACAACATGATCATTCCGGAAACTTTAATCACGGAATTGAATTTTGAATTGAATCACGTTTGTTTAAAACGGGTGATTCCCTGGAGGTTGGAGATTTAGCGACTCCATATCAACCTTTCTCGTTTGTTGTGACACACACACACACACACACACACACACACACACTCACTCACTTAACTAACCCCTGATACTCCCACACACACACACACACACACACACACACACACACACACTCACTCACTCACTCAACTAACCCTTGATATTCCCACATACACACTTAACTAACCCCTTATACTCACACACACACACACACACACACTCAACTAACCCTTGATACTCCCACATACACACTTAACTAACCCCTTATACTCACACACACACACACACACTCAACTAACCCTTGATTCTCCCACATACACACTTAGCTAACCCCTTATACTCTCTCTCACACACACACACACACACACACACACACACTCAACTGACCCCTGATACTCCCACATACACACTTAACTAACCCCTGATACTCACACACACACACACACACTCAACTAACCCCTGATACTCACACACACACACACACTCAACTAACCCCTGATACCCCCCCCCCCACACACACACACACACACTCTCAGACTCAACTAACCCCTGATACTCCCACACACACTCAACTAACCCCTGATACTCCCACACACACACACACACACACACACACACACACTCAACTAACCCCTGATACTCCCACATACACACTTAACTAACCCCTTATACTCACACACACACACACACTCACACTCAACTAACCCCTGATACTCACACACACACACACACACACACACACACACACACACTCAACTAACCCCTGATACTCCCACACACACACACACACACACACACACTCAACTAACCCCTGATACTCCCACACACACACACTCAACTAACCCCTGATACTCCCACACCAGACACGCGGCAAAGTAGGCGTAGCAACTTTTCACTATTTACGGATATGATGAAATACGCGCAGGCGAGTGACGAATGTACGCAATTTACCGCCAAAACATCCCGACAGGTCTAAAATATAAACACTATTAATAGTCTTACCATAGTGAATCAGGGCAAGACAAAAAAAACAAACATTTTGTAAGACAGATTTTATTGACTCCGTATTGAAATTTTGTTACTTTTGAACAAAAAAGTTACTTAGTGTATCTTTAAGTATGCGGTGCTGTGATAAACACAATAGTGAATACAAGTATCTGAATGGCTGTTTGAAACATTTAAATATTGTTTGGCTTCCTTTCTTCTTCGTGACAAGCGGGTTTGCCGGCATGGAAAGAAGCATTCTAAAAATGCATACTTAAAATATAAATAATTTGTAATATTTTGTGTGTTTATTAGAAAGTTGCATTCACAATAGTCTTATCAGAGTACATGCTATATTGCTCATCATTGTGTGTGTGTGTGTGTGTGTGTGTGTGTGTGTGTCTCTCTTTGTGTGTGTGCGACGTCACCTCTATCCATAGCCTATTTATTTATATATTCATGTGGTTGTTGTGACTATTGTCGATGTTTGTATTGTCGGGTGAAACATAACAGGCTCTTTGTGAATATTTGGATGTTGTGTTGTTTTAATCAGTATTGGTCATTCCAAATAAAATAATCAAATGTGTGTGTGTGTGTGTGTGTGTGTTTCAGTTGGAGCAGCAGCACGATAAGCTGCGAGCCGTGATGGGGAAGCAGATCGATTACGAGACCAAACTGGAGCACAACACGGAGGACTTGTGGAGGAATAAATCCTTCCCAGACCCACTGACAGACTGTAAACCACCAGCTCCTGCTCAAGAGTTTCAGACCGCCCGCCTCTTCCTCTCGCACTTCGGCTTTCTGTCACTAGAGGCGCTCAAGGTATGAGAACGGACAAGTTAGTGTAGTTAAAGCAACACTAAGTAAGATTTTTTTACCTTAAAATAATGTTTCCAAAATGGTTTCAGTGGTTCATTAAGTCGTAACAGGGTGAAAGGCACTTGCTTTGCGCTCCTGCTATAATCACGCTATGTAAGATTGCCAGATCGGGTCGAGTTTCTGTAGTTCTAATGAGACATAAGAAAACTACAAATTTGACTTGCTTTACGTCAAGCGTTACAATAGTCATTATTTTGTTTTGTTTTTCTTTGTTTCTGATGTCGCAATACATCATACTTTCATGAAATCATGCAACATTCTCTACCTTGTCTGTGGACATCGTTCACTCCAAAGCCGGCGCTGGATAAACAGCGAGCGCGCGTGCGACAGTAGGAGGCGCTAGGCTAAATTATTTACCACAGCGGTAATGGACAATTCCACTTCCAACCTGTAGGGCGACCGCAGAGGAAAAGTTACTTGGTGTTGCTTTAAAGGTGCATTGCGCAAGTCTCTGAGTTTTTGCAGAACTATGCCCCCTCTGGCGACAAGCGAAACTGCAACCAGAGGTGTGCACGCTCATGGATCACACGCACGCTTACACGAGCTGTTCATAACCAAAGGAGCATCATTCGCACAAATCTTTTGTTTACAGTCATAATGTCTTCAGAGGTAATAAAGTTATAAATCTGCAAGTTATTTTAAATATATGAAAGGAAAGGCATTTGAGTAAATTACACACTTACGTGTGAGGGGAAAATGGGGGTTGTAGAAAACTTTGCTTTTTGTTTCCATCTATCTCCATGTTGAACTGTTTTATGTGTTTACTGTATCCACTTATGATTGTATTATTATGGAAACACGTTCATGAACCGTTTTATCAAGAAAAAAGCCAACTGAGGATCCCGTTTGAGGCGCAGACCGGAGATCTCTCCATTTGTTGAAAGCCTTCCCGATGTTGACTCTCGTCTTACTCCGACGCCTGTCTGACTCCAATTTGGCCCTTTTGGTGGCACTAGACAAACGTTTTCTTTTCTTTGTCTTACGTGGAGTTTGCGTTGGGGTTTGGAATGAACTACAAGCCGGTGTCTTAGAATCCATCTTCTACTATTGTCGAAAGTTGATTAAAGTTTTGTCGCTCGAGTTGTCTTCCCTGATACGGAGAATGGCGGCGCCGGCGAATACACAAACCTGCCAGACATAACCAGGTGAGCGTGAACGCGCATGACGTCACGCCCAGTCTCAAACTCCGTCCCGAATCCCTCTTATTTATTTTACTGTACAGGATTATAGAGGCAATCGCAGTGATCAGAGAAGGGCTCATTCAGCCCATCAGGCAATTGTTTAAGCATGTATGGGTTAGAAAAACGGGTATTTTTAACATGAAATGTTGCTCAATGCACCTTTAAAGCTCCAGTTCGTAACTTTTTGGGGTTAAAAATGATCCAAAATAAATTAAATAGCTACTCTTAAAATAGAAAACAGTTATTTTACACATTAGCAATTGTCTAATCTAATTTGTTTGTGTGTGTCTCAGGAGCCTGGAAACAGTCGACTGCCTCCTCACCTCATCGCTCTCGACTCATCTGTGTCTGGCTTTTTCGATGACATCGGATACCTGGACCTGTTACCGTCCCGACCGTGTGACACTGTGTTTATCTTCTACATGAAAGCTGGACAGAAGAGCAGTCAAGAGGTGAAACCTCACACGTGCCCTGCTGCGAAACTGTGTGCATTCATCAGTTTTGTTGTACAGCTAATAGAATATTAAAGGGGTCATCGGATGCCCATTCTCCACAAGTTGGTATGATTAGGGTCTTCATGTAAAGTTTGTAACATACTTTGGTTAAAATTGCTCAATGATTGTGTAAAACAACACCCTTTTACCTCCTCAAAAACAGCTCTGGTCACAGCGACCCGTTTCGGTGCATGTCTCTTTAAATGATAATGAGCTGCTCCCCCCCACACACACACACACACACACACACACACACTCACTCTCTCTCTCTCTCTCTTCCGTGGGGCTTCGACACAAGACATGTAAAGTGCTGCCTTGGCGGACAGTATCCAAATGGCTAAGGGCAGAAATATGCTAATACAGGAAATATGATAATACGGGAAATATGCTAATACGGGACAGTCTGTCAGCGGTTGTGGGCGGAGCATGAGCAATATGACATCATATTGCTCAAAAAATCCAAACGGCTTGATTATTGAGTGTTTAGGCTTTTTGAAGATTAAAAAAAAAAGGAGTGAATGTATTTTTGTTCACTGTATGGTGGTTGTGTCCACACATTGCAAACACCATATAAAGTGAATTTTGCATCCGATGACCCCTTTAATGAGCTGGTGTGTGTAGATCTTGAGGAACGTGGAGTCGTCGGCAAACGTGCAGCCACACTTTCTGGAGCTGCTGCTGTCTCTGGGATGGCCGGTGGAGGTCGGGCAACATCCGGGGTGGACGGGCAGTGTGTTTACCAGCTGGACCATCAACACATCCAACGGTGCTGAAACACCAGGTACACACACACAGCATCTCATGATCAGAGTATGGCTATGTCCAAATCCGATAATTTGTGTATCCGATTGGAATCTGATCTAAAATGAATGGCGTCCACACTGTGTATTAGGGCTGTCAACGAATATTGTAAATTCGAATATATATTCGAATAGTTTTAAAAAACAGAAATTCGAAGGTGAAAATTAATATTCGAATCATGTGGAAAAACACGCCTGCGGTAGCAGAGGCGCGGCTGTCTGCTTTGCTAGTGGCAAAATTCTGAAGCTTAAAATGTAAAACGCATTTTCCAGCTGCACAGATAGCACAGTGAGTGTCTGGCTCACTCATTGGCTGTGCTGCGGCAACTGCACATCCAATGGCACGGGCGCCTCCAACGTGTGCGCCAATGAGCTAGCATTACATCAGACACGTCAGAGCCCGCCAATGGGGGCGTGGCCAGACGCCCTCGAAATAGCCATAGTAGCTAGCAGGCTAGCAGCAGTTTACCACAGCACAGCTCGCTCGGAGCGTTCAATGTCGGTTATATATACTGTAAAACTTCAATTAATGTTAATAATATTTGTTTCAATCACCGAATGAAGCCTGCTATATTTAGGACAAGAGTCGCGACCTTAAATTGCTTGCACAAAACTCTTGATCAGCACTCAACATTTGTTTATTGTTGTTCATTTAAACCGTTATGCGCAGAGAGCGTGAGGTGAGGGGGCGAGAGAGAGAGAGAGAGAGTGCCTGCGAGTGAGAGCGAGAGTGAGGTCTGCGTTCTTGGCCATTAGTTGATTTACTTGGTTTTGTGTAAGTTAATACGTTGTCAAATATGTTTAAACTTAAATAAACTACCTATACAAGTAGTTGTGTCTCTTTGTATTAATTTGTCCTGTTATTGACGTAATGCGCGTCATTGACAAAATGCGCAACCAGATGTTCGAATAGTTCGAATATATGTGTTTTTTTAGAGGGAATATTCGAACGTCATTTTTGAGCAATTTTGACAGCCCTACTGTGTATCGCAACAGTTCAGATCCGATTTGTGTGTCCATGCAGCTCTTTGTTTTCTGGAATATCTGCATTGTTTTCTATGGCAATGACGTTGCGTTGATTGGAATACACCAAAAACAACAACAACAACCCCAACATGGAGGGGTTTGCAATAAAGATGTCAAAAAAAAAAAAATCTGCTCGTCCGACACTTTGCAACAACACAGCATTGTTTCTGCACCGACTTTCATCATGTTTCCTTTAACAAAGTCTGACGTTTACATTTTACGTGGCGTGAGAAAGTCACTTTAACCACGCCAGATCAGATCAGTCAAGACTGAAACGGATCTCCAGAAATGTGATTTGAATAGGATTTCAAACCACATATGGTTGTAGCTTCAAACGGATTTGTAAAAAAGATAATCTGTTCACATTAGCTAATTCTGATCGGATATGCACAAAAATCGGATTTGGACTGACAGTCTGAACGTAGCCTATAATGTAGTAATAATATAATACATATTCCAAATATAATAATATATTCCATGGGAATTCCCAATAGATCTTTCAGTCTTTAAATCTCGTCATATCTGTTTAGACAGGCTTTTATGTGATTTGATGTTTATTGCTGTCCTAGTTTTATTGTTTAACGTCATTGCTTTTATGGATTTTGTAAGGTGTCCTTGAGTGCCTTGAAAGGCGCCTATAAATAAAAATGTATAATATAAAGATAAAACACTAAATGGCTTGGATGTAGCAGGAGATGAGGTGTCATGTGTTTGTGTTTGTGCAGATGATGCAGTGACTCTGGGTGACACTGGCGGTGGCGTGTTTAACGGAGAGAAGCGTGTGCTTTACTACGCAGACGCTCTGACAGAAATAGCGTTCGTCGTACCGTCTCTCAGCGACTCATCCGGTAAACTCCCGTTTCTACACTACGCTGTCGCTGTGTTCAAGCACTTTTAGGTTTCATTATGTTTGCAGCTAAATAGTGTCAAATGAATTCTACAGGTGAAACTCGAAAAATTAGAATATGGTGCAAAAGTTCATTTATTTCAGTAATTCAACTTAAAAGGTGAAACTAATATATTATATAGACTCATTACATGCAAAGTGAGATATTTCATCCCTTTATTTGTTATAATTGTGATGATTATGGCTTACAGCTTATGCAAACCCCAAATTCAAAATTAGATTATTGTGAAAATGTTTTCATAGCTGTAAGCCATAATCATCACAATTATAACAAATAAAGGCTTGAAATATCTCACTTTGCATGTAATGAGTCTATATAATATATTAGTTTCACCTTTTAAGTTGAATTACTGAAATAAATGAACTTTTGCACAATATTATAATTTTTCGAGTTTCACCTGTAATTTAAAATTTTAGATAAACTTTCAAATTTTGAAACATGATATTGAGGATTGTGAAACCATGATATATTTTGTTACTAGATTTTGGTCATATCGCCCATCCATATTCTTTGCTAAATAGCAGAAAAGGTTCCCACAGTTTTACATACAGTATGAATTTTTTTAATAGTGTTCACCACAAGTAATCGACTACATTGTAACCCGGTTAGAAATAAGTTTATAAATGGCTGCTATTTTGCATAAGATTATTTGTAATTGCCAGAAAGAAAGAAAGAATGGCAGAGATAAGGTTAGGAATTAAAAGTCAGTAGACCTATGTAGTTTCTTCATTCACGGTGACCTATACTGCACTGGATGGCCAATTTCACATGTATTTTGTGTATTTTCAAAATACTGTATTTGTATTTAAATACATTTTTGCACACAGTATTTTTATTTTAAATACATTTCCATGTATTTATGCCCATCTCTGCACGTGCATTTGAGGCAAAAAGTGCCGTTTCTGTCACATGCTACAGAGGAATATTAATGGCATATTGATTTCTCCATTAGTGCAACACGTTTAATGAATTAATAGTGATTTATTTATAGGGGTGGAACAATATATCACGTCACAATTTATCGCAATACAAAAATGCAACAATATGCATCGTGGATAATGACAATATGCATTGTGTATAGTTCACCCAAAATTTTTGTGTACTACATTAAACTACTATATATAATGTTGAATATAATGTATAATAATGCAATGAGGGAATATTTGTGGGTCCTGATAATGCCAGATGTCTGATGTTACCAGTAAACAGTGGCCGACATTATTTTAAATGTATCTAGTCAGTGAAAGAGTGCATATTCGTCTAAAATAATTCAGTAATTTCACCTTCAGAATCATGAATATTGTTATTCTGGTGTCTCTATTGTCCTGTGCTTTGGGTTTCAGCACCAAGTCCAAGCCTATTCATTTACACACACACTGTAACACCAAATTTAGCATTTTTTTTAACCTTTTACCATATGTCTTGGAGTATCGCAATAATATGGTATCGTGAGTTCAGTATCGTGATGTGTCTCGAATCGTGACATGAGAGTATCGTTACACCGTTATTTATTTAACATGACAAATGTTGCTTTCTCTCGTAACGCAGCGGAGTCGTCCGAGCACAGCTTCCCGACGGCAGACTCGGACTCGCAGATGGAGCTGTTACCCAGTTTACTGAAACAGCCCAACCTCACGCTGGAGCTCTTCCCAAACCACTCCGACAACATGGGACCCGCGCAACGGGTAACTTCTCGTCTCATTCCCAGACCTGAGCTTCTCTAACGAGGCCGTTACTGGTTAAACTGGTATATCAAGTCTGTCAGGAGTTCTCAAGCAATGAAGCACACGAGACAGGGCTAGCGAACTTCATCCATCTTGTTTTCTCATTCACTTCCATTCTCACACGCACTCACTAAGTCATACGACTCTGAAAAGTGTGCGCCCGGAGAAGAACTGTTACTCAAAACTTCTAAATCAATTCAATTCTCATTTATTTGTATAGTGCTTTTCACAATACATATCGTTTCTAAACAGCTTTACAACACAAATGATAAGGTCTAAGCCACCAAGGGCCTAATTTAGGGAAAAAATAGGGAAAAGGAAGAACGGAAACATGCAAAAGATAAAGGCATGTATGCAGATATCAGTAACGCTTCCTTTTACAGTACAGTACTTACGTGTACTTACAGTGTACTTACCTAGAAAGTACTGGCTAATATAAGGTAAGTACATGGGTTAGGGGTAGGTTCAGGGTTAGTACCTAGTTATTACCCAGTAATTATAATTACTATAATAAGTACATAGTAAGTACACGGGTAACAGGACTGTAAAAGGAAGCGTTACCCAGATATCATTCATCTCGTTATAATAATATGCATATAATAAAATAGGCTAATTTATCACTTATGCTATGTTGCTTGCTATGCTGTTACACATAGGGCAACAATATACATGTTTCTGTCTAACTAGCTTACATAATCAGACAGTGAAATGTGAACGTAATGTAACTTTTTTAACAAATGTAATATCACTCACTTTTATATTTATCTTTATTTTTGGTAACACTTTGTTTTGATAGTCCATTTTAGACATTCGACTAACTATGAGTAAGTTGCTAAGTTAAAATGTCTAAAGTGGACTATCGAAATAAAGTGGAACCATATATTATTATTTTTTTGCCTTAATTTGTAATAATTTATATATATACATTTATATAAAATAGCAACATTTTATGTACAATCGACTTTTAAAAAAAACTATCTACATTCTTAATTTCATTCGTGGTGATAACGTGAAAAATGTGCTTTGGTTTAGTGGACGATTGTTGCCATCTACTGGAAAACAAACACTTTTAAAAGTAAAATAACACATTTTTAACTACAGTCACTAGATTATTCAATGATTTTTCATTTAGATTTGTTTAGATATTAAGTCATTATTATAACAATAAAACTGACTCGTTGTCAAAGTTTAGCATCTTTTTTGTAGTAAATATACATTTTTTGCAATTGTCACAATATTACAGTCGCGTGTGTGTGTGTGTTCTCCATCGTAGATGTGTTAAGGTGTCACTCCTTCATCTCTGTGTGTGTTCTTCATTGTAGCTGATTTTTATTTTTGGACAAATTATGTAGATTGTGTGTATTCTCACCCATTCATCTCTGTGGCCCTGTTTACTCACCTGGTATTAACATGCGTTTCAGTCGATCGGATCTCAAGTGGACAATAAATGCTCATGTGGTCGAATGCGTTCAAACAGCCACTAACGCCTGCTCTCCGCCTACTGACTTAATGCGTAACATTATGCGAACCGCGCTAGCCGGACAGGATTTACACTTTGTCAAGTGAAGACCCAAGTTTAGTTTGAGGGCTAAAAACACAATATTCTCTCACCATTCCTGATTTCAAACACAAGGGAGACCAGACATCCCGAAAAACTGAATCCCGAATCCGGCCCTAATTGTCCCGAAAATTATACTAAAGCAAAATCTTGAGTAGTTATTGTCAATTTCAAAACACTTTATTTGTCCCCAAGGGGCAATTAATGAGGCCACATAGAGTAACGTAAACATTATACATAAAAACATCCTACATTAAATAAATATCACAATGTGCACGGAATACATATTAATGAATACCTAATATATATATTAAAGGGGTCATATAATGGTACATGCACTTTTTCAAGTTGATTGTACTGAAATGTGTGTTGGCAGTGCCTGTACACTGCGCAAATTACGTTAAAGTGAATTTCGTTTTGTATGAATTGTATCTTAATTTTAATCAATGTTTCATCAACCACTTGCCTGGATTTAATAAATAAGAAGTAAATATAGCAGACAATAGATAATCTCGACACGGAGGCGCCGGCGCGTGAACTGCAACTCGTCTCATAAATGAACCAAAACTCAGCAGAAATATATCTATATTGAAATGTGTACTTTTAAACAGAACAATTCAAAACGAAAAACAGACTGCTCTCTGCTGTAATCCATATGAAATGTGCATTTCTCTCTGGCACGTTCACTGAAGATCGTGAGTCAGCGTCGTCAACTTTGCAGCGACACTGACTGAAAACACTTGTTTATTAATAAACAATTAAAATGTCTCCTTGCTATATTTGATGTATTCACAATCATTACTTTTGCCAGTTCTTTGTGACAGCTTTTATGTGCTTTATTGGCACCGCCACCCTTACATGAATCACCGCACCAGCAGTTTTTTTAATATTAATTTATCGGCCATTATAAAGGCCGATACCGATAGTTAGGAAAATGCCTAATATCGGCCCGCCGATATGTCGGTCGGGCTCTACTTTGCAATCCGCTGTAAAAGTATGAAAAAGGACAACATATATGCACATTTGTGGTCTGTTCTCCCGAATTTAATTTACAATATGTTCTATTAATAATTCACTGGAATGCACGAAGAATCTCTCGTTATTCTCCGCAAATTTGTTTGTTCTCACAGGTAAATGCAATTTATAATCTGTCAAAATGACGGAAATCATTTTGAAATGGTATCACGTAATGCTGAAGTTAATGAATATTTTTTATTAAGGCTCGTTACACAATACAGGCTATATACGGTGATATATTTAACCAAAGAATCACGCTTTTGGGGTTATTTGGTCTGTTAAAAGTACCTTGTTGATGCTTTTGCACCTTTAAATTTCCTTTTAATGTTCGATGGTTGAAGGGGGAGTCGATTAATGTCATCTCATTGTGACACTTTTTTAACGTATTGCGTTCATAGAGCGAACCTTTCACTGATTGTTTACAGCTTAACGGAAGTTACACCCATAATTCCCGCAAAGCATCATGGGGCGCAGGAATACGGTGGATAGCCTGAAAGGTCTGATTTACACAATAGTCATTGTTTGTTTTGTTTTTCACGTTCATGATTTTAAGGTTTTTTTTGTGGCAGACTAAAGACTAATGACAGATTGTTGATCTTTGAATAAAAATATGTTTGGTTCAGGTTTGAAATTCATTATCTTTTATTGAAGGCTATGTAGTTTAATATCATAGTAGGCCGTCCCGTCCCCAATCTCATCTGGTCCCCCTATCTAACACACACTCACAGCGTTCGCCGTCGTCTTGCAGGTTTCAGAGTCGAAACCAAAGCTGCTGTTCTCCGTGTGTTTCCGTCGTCTCCTTTCACATTCATATATAAACGGTGCAAGCTTATTTTGTCCATTAGATGGAAAGATCTGAAAAAACGCATTCATAGACACTCCCCTCGAAGAAATCAGGACTGAAGTGGACCAAAGAGACGGATTAAATCACCACGTGTAAACGGGAATGTCTACTCGTGATCCGATCAACCAAAACGCATCTTAATACCAGGTGTAAATGTTTTGGCCATACAAGCTAGAGCCGCCACTGAACTCAGCCTTACTGAATAAAAGTCATTTTATTTCTTTCTATTTGTAAATCTTACTTGCCTCAAGCTTCTGAAGGGTAGTGTATCACAGTTTCCACAAAAATATGAAGCTGTTTTCAACACTGATAATAATCATAAATGTTTCTTGAGCATCAAATCATCATATTAGAGTGATTTCTGAAGGATCATGTGACACTAAATACTTTACTGAAGTAATGATGCTGAAAATTCAGCTTTGATCACAGGAATACATTACTTTTAAAATATATTCACGTAGAAATTTTAATTGGTAATTATATTTTACAATATTACTGTTTTTACTGTATTTTAGATCAAATAAATGCAGCCTTGGTGAGCATAAGAGACTTCTTTCAAACACAAAAAAAAATCGTAATTATTCCAAACTTTTGAGTGTTAGTGTATAATGTGTATGTCTTCAGTCCCCTACAGTGAAAAGCAAGAAGTTGCCGCCCGGAAGAACGATACCGCCATTAGGACCCGACACTAAAGTGCTGGTCGTGTGGGTCGAGCGATACGATGACATCGGTACAATGTCCTTCATATTCATTAAAATTCCTTGATTTCAATTTAAGGTGTCAATTACAACAAAAGTTATAAATAAACCTATAAATCATGTATATATGTAAAATACAGGTGAAACTCGAAAAATTTGAATATCGTGCAAAAGTTCATTTATTCAACTTAAAAGGTGAAACTAATATATTATAGAGACTCATTACATGCAAAGTGAGATATTTCAAGCCTTTATTTGTTATAATTTTGATGATTATGGATTACAGCTTATGAAAACCCCAAATTCAAAATCTCAGAAAATTTGAATATTACATGAAATCAATTTTTAAAAAGATTAAAATTTATTTCGAGTTTCACCTGTATGTTTTATAGTTGTAAACACACAAGGCACAGGGGATGTGTGTGTGGGCCTGTCTATGAGAAATTAATAAATTGCTACACTGTAAAAAATTGGTTGTGAGTAACTAAGTTGTGAATAAAACAAAGATTATTCGTTTTTCAAATTCAAAATTCAATGTGAATTTGTTTCTATTTGTGAAATTTACTTGTCATTTCTGAGGGAAAATTGTTTCGAAGTAAACCCACACCAAATTTTTTCATTGTAGTTTTACTTTTTTCTTTTAAAAACAATAAAATAAAGTAAAAACAATAAAATTCATTGTTCATGCTAGTTCACAGTGTATTTACTAATGTTAACAAATACAACCTTTTAATTTTAATAACGTATTAGTAAATGTTGAAATTAACATTAACTAATATTTTTTCTGGCAGAAAACTTCCCCGTGTCGGAGTTACTGGCGGAGACGAGCACCGGAGTGGAGACGGCCGTCAACAGCAGCGCTTCCAGGTAATAAACCGGTAGTGAGACTCATTTCAGTCCCTGACATGATCTCATTCGCCCTCACCTGTTCTCACTCAGGTCCAGCTCTTCAGAGAAGGACGTTCCCATTGTTTTCATCCATCCGCTGAAGACCGGCCTGTTTCGGATCAAACTACACGGTGCTATGGGCAAATTCAACATGGTCATTCCTCTAGTGGACAACATGGTGGTTAGCAGGAGATCACTGGGTATGTGTGTGTGTGTGTGTGTGTGTGTGTGTGTGTGTGTGTGTGTGTGTGTGTGTGTGTGTGTGTGTGTGTGTGTGTGTGTGTGTGTGTGTGTGTGTGTGTGTGTGTGTGTGTGTGTGTGTGTGTGTGTGTGTGTGTGTGTGTGTTTGTGTGTGTTTGTGTGTGTGTTTGTGTGTGTGTGTGTGTGTGTGTGTGTGTGTGTGTGTGTGTGTGTGTGTGTGTGTGTGTGTGTGTGTGTGTGTGTGTGTGTGTGTGTGTGTGTGTGTGTGTGTGTGTGTGTGTGTGTGTGTGTGTGTGTGTGTGTGAGAGAGAGAGAGAGAGAGAGAGAGTGAATGTGTGTATGAGTGTGAGTGTGTGAGAGTGGTTAGCAGGAGATCACTGGGAGAGTGTGTGTTTGTGAGTGAGAGTGATAGAGTGATAGACTGAGAGTGTTATTGTCTGTCTGTGTGTCTGTCTGAGTGTAAGAGAGTGATAGAGTGTGTGTGTGTGTGTGATAGTGTGTGAGTGAGTGATTGTCTGTCTGAGTGTGAGCGAGAGTGAGTGTGTGAGAGTGAGTGTGTGAGAGAGTGAGTGAGTCTGAGTGAGTGTGAGTGAGTGAGTGAGTGAGTGAGTGAGTGAGTGAGTGAGTGAGTGAGTGAGTGAGTGAGTGAGTGAGTGAGTGAGTGAGTGAGTGAGTGAGTGAGTGAGTGAGTGAGTAAGAGAGTGAGTGTGTAAGAGAGTGAGTGTGTAAGAGAGTGAGTGTGTAAGAGAGTGAGTGTGTAAGAGAGTGAGTGAGTGTGTGAGTGAGTGTGTGAGTGAGTGAGTGAGTGTGTGAGTGAGTGAGTGAGTGAGTGAGTGAGTGAGTGAGTGAGTGAGTGAGTGAGTGAGAGAGTGAGAGAGTGAGAGAGTGAGAGAGTGAGAGAGTGAGAGAGTGAGAGAGTGAGAGAGTGAGAGAGTGAGAGAGTGAGAGAGTGAGAGAGTGAGAGAGTGAGAGAGTGAGAGAGTGAGAGAGTGAGAGAGTGAGAGAGTGAGAGTGTGAGAGTGTGAGAGTGAGTGTGTGAGAGAGAGAGTGAGTGTGTGAGAGAGTGAGTGAGTGTGTGAGAGAGAGAGTGAGTGTGTGAGAGAGTGAGTGAGTGAGTGTGTGAGAGAGTGAGTGAGTGTGTGAGAGAGAGAGTGAGTGTGTGAGAGAGTGAGTGAGTGTGTGAGAGAGTGAGTGAGTGTGTGAGAGAGAGAGTGAGTGTGTGAGAGAGTGAGTGAGTGTGTGAGAGAGAGAGTGAGTGTGTGAGAGAGTGAGTGAGTGTGTGAGAGAGAGAGTGAGAGAGAGAGAGTGAGAGAGTGAGTGAGTGAGTGAGTGAGTGAGTGAGTGAGTGAGTGAGTGAGTGAGTGAGTGAGTGAGTGAGTGAGTGAGTGAGTGAGTGAGTGAGTGAGTGAGTGAGTGAGAGAGAGAGAGAGAGTGAGTGAGTGAGTGTGTGAGAGAGAGAGTGAGTGAGTGTGTGAGAGAGTGAGTGAGTGAGTGTGTGAGAGAGTGAGTGAGTGTGTGAGAGAGAGAGAGTGAGTGTGAGAGGAAATTAAAGTCTGGAATCATGACTTTTTTTTTCTCATAATTCCGAGTTTTTATTTCACAATTGTGAAAAAGTCAGAACTGCGATATATTAAAGTTTTTCTTTTTCTTTTTCTTTTTTATGTAAAAAAAGTCAGCAGACGATTTAGACTTTTTTGTTTCTCCCAATTACGATTTTATATCTCGCATTTCTGCTATATATTAAAAAAGTCAGCTGACAATTCTGCCTTGTTTTCTCAGCAATTACGAGTTTCAATCTTACAATCCTGAGAAAAAGAGATTTAAACTCGCAATTGTGAGAAAAAAGTCACAATTGAGAGATAAAAATTCGTAATTACTTTTTTAATCCTCTCCAATTGTCATTCTCTCCGCCTCTCCAGGATTCCTGGTGCGACAGACGGTGATAAACGCGTGCCGGAGGAAACGCCTGGAGAGCGACTCTTACAGCCCGCCACACGTGCGGCGGAAACAGAAGATTGCAGAAATCGTGAACCGTTATCGCAACAAACAGCTTGAGCCCGAGTTTTACACCTCGCTGTTCCTGGAGGTCGGGGAGACGAGCCTCAACCCATAAACAATCTCGCAGACGAAGGTGGAATTAATCCGCGTTTGAGTTGAATTACGTTTTTAATGTTGATTGGCCAAATACTTGCTCAACTCGACCTCTACGCGATCAGTGCCCACCTGACACGATGACTATTGTTCCGTATCTTCAAACGGACACTTTACTTCTCCTGTGAATCTCACAAAAACCTGTCGAAGTTACTTTTCACCCTCAAAATAAATTTAATGTATATATGCAAAATATATACTGTATTTTGCATAAAGAAAATAAGCCTGTTTTTTTTTTGTTACGTTTTTATTACGACTTCTTTTCATAACATTTGAGCTCATTTCCCTCCCAAATTTGCATTACATGTATTTTTTTGCTTATAATAAATGTATTTAAGAATGAATTTCATAAATAAAAATGATAAAGAACAATTTTCATTGTTCTCAAATGTGATACTCATTACCGTAACACCATAAAAATACTGTAGTACAATTATTTAATTTACAGGTGAAGCTCGATAAATTAGAATATGGTGCAAAAGTTCATTTATTTCAGTAATTCAACTTAAAAGGTGAAACTAATATATTATATAGACTCATTACATGCAAAGTGAGATATTTCAAGCCTTTATTTGTTATAATTGTGATGTTTATGGCTTACAGATATGAAAATCTTTCCACAAATTTGGGGTTTTCATAAGCCATAAGTCATAATCATCAAAATTATAACAAATAAAGGCTTGAAATATCTCACTTTGCATGTAATGAGTCTATATAATATATTAGTTTCACCTTTTAAGTTGAATTACTGAAATAAATGAACTTTTGCACCATATTCAAATCTTTCGAGTTTCACCTGTAATTTAAATTGGCGTAATTAAAAACAAATACCAGCATGATTTATAAATACTTTAAATAGTACATCATAATTCTTTGCACAATACAGTAATGACAGACTTTTTTGCATTAAGCTGATGAGAATGTCAACTAATATTAATGTAAAAAAAAATTTTTTTAAAAACGTAACTATCCTAAAAACAGGCTTTATTTTTCTTCAAACGAAATCTGATTTATTTTTTGCGGTGAAATCTGAGTCGTTGAGCGTTTCATGAGATTCACCCGTTACTGTACTTCACAATGAATGACGTTTCATTTGATCATGTTTGTTATTTGAACGAAGGACTGCAACAGTAAACGTCCTCATGTGAAGCCGTTTCTTCTAGAAGCACTATAGAAATGAACACTAATCTCCAGCAGCCACTGATGTGACGCCAGTATCTTCATCATCTTCATCTTCACATGTACAGTAGCTCAACTCAGCTTTCTGAGAAGAGTCTCAGTCTGCGGGCGATGAGGAAGGGATGGAAGCCACTGAATACAAATAAAAAAGGTAATTGCGACTTTCTGTCTCATAATTCGTACTTTTTTTTCAGAATTGCAAGTTTATACAGGTGAAACTCGAAAGATTAGAATATGGTGCAAAAGTTCATTTATTTCAGTAATTCAACTTAAAAGGTGAAACTAATATATTATATAGACTCATTACATGCAAAGTGAGATATTTCAAGCCTTGTTATAATTTTGATGATTATGGATTACAGATATGAAAACCTTTTCACAATATTCTAATTTTGAATTTGGGGTTTTCATAAGCTGTAAGCCATAATCATCACAATTATAACAAATAAAGGCTTGAAATATCTCACTTTGCATGTAATGAGTCTATATAATATATTAGTTTTACCTTTTAAGTTGAATTACTGAAATAAATGAACTTTTGCACCATATTCTAATTTATCGAGTTTCTCCTGTATCTCACAATTGTGAGTAAAAAACATCAGAATTGAGGGATATAAACTCACAACTGTGAGAAAAAGATAGTTATTGAGATATGATAAAGTCAGCTGACAGTTTATATCTCGCAATTCAGACTTTATAACGTGCAATTGCACATTTATATCTCGCTATTCTGACTTTTTTCTCATAATTGTGAGTTGTAAAGTCAGAATTGTAAGATGTAAACTTGCAATTGTGAGAAAAGTCAGAATTGCAAGATATTAAAAAAGTTAACTGACCATTCTGACTATTTTTTCCTCATAATTTCGAGCTTATATCTCACAATTTTGACTTTTTTTTCCTCATAATTTCGAGCTTATATCTCACAATTTTGACTATTTTTTTCCTCATAATTTCGAGCTTATATCTCACAATTTTGACTTTTTTCGCAGTTCTTGTTTCAAGTTTATATCACAATTCTGATACAAAAAGTCAGAAGTCAGAGAAGTCGTAATTACTGTTTTAATTCAGTGGCGCTTTAATAGGAATGACTGAGAAACAGATATTCGGTCACTTGACATTTTGATGCCATAAATTGCCAACAAACTACTGAGTGTGTAGTGATTTAAACCGGACACGTCCTTATTGGCTAAAGATGCGACATTACTTCGACCCATAATGCATTTCAGTCGAAAGACATTATAAGGGCTTATCATTTATTTATTTATTTCTTTTACTTGGTGATTTACTCCGCGTTTTTATCTTCAAATCGAGCTAGCTTCCCCCGTTTGACGTTCAGCTTAGCGGTTATATCTCCTTTCATATTCTAGAAAGCACTTTTAGATATGAATAATTCCTGTTTCCATCCTCACCCTTGATTTGTTTCTGTTTTCATTATAAAAATGCCTTTATATACGGTGATCTCCTCTCACCCAAACACAACACCAGTTTTGATCTCAAGTTATTCTTAATATCAATTCTGGAAGAGAATTACACGTCCCGGTTTTTGTGCTCAGAAGCTCCTGTTAACGCAACGTTTCTTTTTGTAAGAACGAACTGAAATGAGGGCGTCTCTTTTTCCGTGTGTAAATATTGACGGCATGGACTTTGTATAAAGTTTGACTTTCTATGTAAATATGCGGGTGTGAAGTTCTGCTCACTCATCTTATACTATTGATTAGGGACGGCACAACGGATGAACGATTGTTTGTATTTATGCCATCATCATATATGTGTCCAAGAGATGCATTGGATATTGAATGTAACACATGTAATGAAATAAAGATTTTAATTAAATTCTTATCATAGTGTGTGTGTGTGTACACAAAGTTATTACCCAATAATCATCTTGCGTGTGTGTGTGTGTGTGTTTACCCAATAATCATCTTGCGTGTGTGTGTGTGTGTGTGTGTGTAGGAGATAAAACCAAGTTATTACCCAACAATCATCTTTCACGCTGGTTTCCATGAATAGGATTTAAAATGGAGTTTGAAAATGAAGTTGGGCTTTTGTTCTTATTCAACTTCTGGTCAGTGAATAGACATGCAGAACATGTTGACATCAGAAGTTCGAACTACACAATAGCTAAAACTACACAATAGCTAAAACTACACAATAGCTAAAACTACACAATAGCTAAAACTACACAATAGCTAAAACTACACAATAGGAGTGCGAGTTTAATTTGAAATGCAGTTTTGGTTATGCTGTCACTGTCATTAAAAAACAAGTTTATTATTCAATGACTGGGTTTTATTGAATAAAATGTGAACTAAATTTAGCAATTTTCACACACACACTCACTCTCACTTAAACACACACACACACACTCATTCACTCTCAAACACAAACACGCACACAATCACTCACTTTCACACACAGACACGCACACACTCACTCACTTAAACTCACACACACACACTCTTTCACTCACTCACACACACACATGATGTTTTATTAACCGCCACTGCCCCTTCTCCACCACTGCCCCTTCTCCACCACTGCCCCTTCTCCACCGCCGCCCCTTCTCCACCGCCCACCGCCCCTTCTCCACCACCACCCCTTCTCCACCACTGCCCCTTCTCCACCACCGCCCCTTCTCCACCGCCCACCGCCCCTTCTCCACCACCACCCCTTCTCCACCGCCCACCGCCCCTTCTCCACCACCACCCCTTCTCCACCACCCCTTCTCCACCACCACCCCTTCTCCACCGCCGCCCCTTCTCCACCGCCCACCGCCCCTTCTCCACCACCACCCCTTTTCCACCACCCCTTCTCCACCACCGCCCCTTCTCCACCGCCCACCGCCCCTTCTCCACCACCACCCCTTCTCCACCGCCCACCGCCCCTTCTCCACCACCACCCCTTCTCCACCGCCCACCGCCCCTTCTCCACCACCACCCCTTCTCCACCGCCCCTTCCCCACCGCTCCTTCTCCACCACCGCCCCTTCTCCACCGCCCCTTCTCCACCACCACCCCTTCTCCACCGCCCCTTCTCCACCACCGCCCCTTCTCCACCACCCCTTCTCCACCGCCCCTTCTCCACCACCACCCCTTCTCCACCGCCCCCTTCCCCACCGCTCCTTCTCCACCACCGCCCCTTCTCCACCGCCCCTTCTCCACCACCACCCCTTCTCCACCGCTCCTTCTCCACCACCGCCCCTTCTCCACCACCACCCCTTCTCCACCACCACCCCTTCTCCACCGCTCCTTCTCCACCACCGCCCCTTCTCCACCACCGCCCCTTCTCCACCACCGCCCCTTCTCCACCACCGCCCCTTCTCCACCGCCCCTTCTCCACCACCGCCCCTTCTCCACCACCACCCCTTCTCCACCACCGCCCCTTCTCCACCACCGCCCCTTCTCCACCACCGCCCCTTCTCCACCGCCCCTTCTCCACCGCCCCTTCTCCACCGCCCCTTCTCCACCGCTCCTTCTCCACCGCTCCTTCTCCACCACCACCCCTTCTCCACCACCACCCCTTCTCCACCACCACCCCTTCTCCACCGGCCCTTCTCCACCACCGCCCCTTCTCCACCACCACCCCTTCTCCACTGCCCCTTTTCCACCACCGGCCCTTCTCCACCGGCCCTTCTCCACCACCGCCCCTTCTCCACCACCGCCCCTTTTCCACCACCGCCCCTTTTCCACCACCACCCCTTCTCCACCGCCCCTTCTCCACCACCGCCCCTTCTCCACCGCCCCTTCTCCACCGCCCCTTCTCCACCGCCCCTTCTCCACCGCCCACCGCCCCTTCTCCACCACCACCCCTTCTCCACCGCCCCTTCTCCACCACCCCTTCTCCACCGCCCCTTCTCCACCACCGCCCCTTCTCCACCACCACCCCTTCTCCACCGCCCCTTCTCCACCGCCCACCGCCCCTTCTCCACCACCGCCCCTTCTCCACCACCTCCCCTTCTCCACCACCGCCCCTTCTCCACCACCTCCCCTTCTCCACCACCTCCCCTTCTCCACCGCTCCTTCTCCACCACCACCCCTTCTCCACCACCTCCCCTTCTCCACCGCTCCTTCTCCACCACCACCCCTTCTCCACCACCACCCCTTCTCCACCGCTCCTTCTCCACCACCACCCCTTCTCCACCACCACCCCTTCTCCACCACCACCCCTTCTCCACCACCGCCCCTTCTCCACCGCCCCTTCTCCACCGCCCCTTCTCCACCGCCCCTTCTCCACCACCGCCCCTTCTCCACCGCCCACCGCCCCTTCTCCACCACCGCCCCTTCTCCACCACCCCTTCTCCACCGCCCCTTCTCCACCACCGCCCCTTCTCCACCACCACCCCTTCTCCACCGCCCCTTCTCCACCACCGCCCCTTCTCCACCACCGCCCCTTCTCCACCACCTCCCCTTCTCCACCACCGCCCCTTCTCCACCACCTCCCCTTCTCCACCACCTCCCCTTCTCCACCACCACCCCTTCTCCACCACCTCCCCTTCTCCACCGCTCCTTCTCCACCACCACCCCTTCTCCACCACCACCCCTTCTCCACCGCTCCTTCTCCACCACCACCCCTTCTCCACCACCACCCCTTCTCCACCACCGCCCCTTCTCCATTGTATGTAAGTGTGAACTCGTGAAACACTTTCACTCACCAACACACACTCACACACACTTACACTCACACACACACTCACACACACACTCACTTTTACACACAGACACACACACACTCACTTTCACTCACTCTCACTCACTCTCACACACACTCGCTTCTCACTCACTTAAACTCACACACTCATTCACTCTCAAACACACACACACTCACTTACACTCACTTACACTCACACACACTCACTCAGTCACACATACACATTCACACACACACACACACACACAATCACTCACTTACTTTCTCACACACACACACACACACACACTCTCTTTCACACACTCACTCACACACACAATCACTCCTAACTCACTGTCACACACACACACACAATCACTCACTCACTTTCTCACACACACACACACTTTCACTCTCTCACACACACACACACACACACACACACACACACACACACTTTCACTCACTCACACATACACACACACTCACTCACTCCACTCTCACACACACACACACACACACACTCACTTACAAACGCACACACACACACACACACACACACACACTCACTTTCACTCACTCACTCACTCACACACAGATACACACACACTCACTCCACTCACACACACTCACTTTCACTCACTCACTCACTCACTCACTCACTCACTCACTCACTCACTCACTCACTCACACACACACACACTCACTCCACTCACACACACTCACACACACTCACTTTCACTCACTCACTCACTCACACACACAGACACACACACACTCACACACTCACTCACTCACTCCACTCACACACACACACACTCACTCACTCCACTCACACAAACACACACACACTCACTTCTCACTCACTTAAACTCACACACTCATTCACTCACACACACACACACAGACACACACACACTCACTCACTCCACTCACACACACACTCACTTTCACTCACTCACTCACTCACTCACTCACTCCACTCACACACACACACACACACACACACACACACACACACTCACTCACACACACAGACACACACACACTCACTCACTCACTCCACTCACACACACACACACTCACTCACTCACTCACACACACACACACACTCACTGAAGCAGCACTGGGTTATTGTCATTGATCTCCAGGATTGATGTTCTTCAGTCACACTTATAAGCGTCTGAATGTGTTTCAATTAGAAAACTTCAAACAAATGATGCCGGAGCTTTTCTCACAACTAACTAATATACTTTCATTTGTTAATATTAGTTAACTGCAATTAGTTAACATGAACTAAAAATGAAAAACCATTTATTAATCAGTTCATGTTCATTTTAACATTTACTAATACATTTTTTAAATCAAAAGTTAATATTATCATATTATTGAACCTGAGCTGACATGAACTAACAATGAAAAGTTACATTTTTTATTAACTAATAACAAAGATTAACACATATTGTAACAAATATATTGCACATTGTTAATTAATGTTAGTTAAAGCATTAAAAAAATGTCTCTCTTCTGCTGAACACAAAAGAAGATATTTTAAATATGTCGATCACCAGAAACTCCTGTAACCATTGAGTGTTTCTTTCCTGAAATGTTACAGTTGGACGTTCATCATCTGACACTTTTGAAATGTAACTTGTTTCTGAACATTCCGAGAACATTCGAAAGTAACATTCCCAGAACGTTTGAAGAATGATGAGATGGAATGTTCCCGAAACGTTCACATGATCAAGAAAAAAAACATTTTGAGAACAATCCTTGTAAAACAAACTCCGATATTCTTTATTTACAACATATAACTGATATTTAGCGGTCTCTCCTGCCAGCGTTCTGAAGGAAGACAGCGTCATCTGTTCTGGATCTTCAGTGGGACAGATGGAGGATCAGCTTCAGCGCTCGGCTGTTTGCTGTGGGAAGAGAAGCGCAGACACTTCCGTTGAGCAAGAGAACAAAACACTTTCCTTTTTTGGGTTTGTCTTTTACAGGTGAAACTCGAAAAATTAGAATATGGTGCAAAAGTTAATTTATTTCAGTAATTCAACTTAAAAGGTGAAACTAATATATTATAGAGACTCATTACATGCAAAGTGAGATATTTCAAGCCTTTATTTGTTATAATTTTGATGATTATGGATTACAGCTTATGAAAACCCCAAAGTCAAAATTAGAATATTGTGAAAAGGTTTTCATATCTGTAAGCCATAATCATCACAATTATAACAAATAAAGGCTTGAAATATCTCACTTTACATGTAATGAGTCTATATAATATATTAGTTTCACCTTTTAAGTTGAATTACTGAAATAAATGAACTTTTGCACCATTATTCTCATTTTTCGAGTTTCACATATTTTTCTATAGTATTTTCAACCTTCATTCATCGGACTGTATAATGTCGTGTTAGAATTGTTTAAAAGCATATTAATTTTGTGTGATGACTATAACTTTTTATATAATATTCGAATCTGTGCACACTGTAAAAATAATAATAATAAAAAGATCAAATATGTTTTTACATTATTTGAACTCATCAAAACAAGTTAAGCCATTTTCAATTTTTATGTTATATACGGACTCAACAAATCTTTTTAAAGTCAGTTTAATAATTTAAGTTTAATTGACTTAAACTTCCAATTTTGTACAGTACATACTTATGCAAATTTTACACATCTTGTTATTTTAAAAGTTTCATGGGTTAAGTCATAATATTTTCTTGTTTGATGGATTAATGTATTATTGAGCGTGGGAAATCAATGGGTTATTTCACGAGAGAAAGCCTAAAAATCACTAACGATGAAATCTAGGATGGGAAACGAACACTAGAAACATCTGTTCTCTGGCCAGCGCTGTAACATAAAGAAAAGCTTGATTACCAGAAGAACCGCTGCAGAACCACATGAATAGAGCGTGTTTGTCGGGAGCTCTGCTTTAGTGCTCTTCATCTCTTCTGATTTGCGTTGCCATGACAACGGCTCAGCTAACAATGAGTCCCATCGGGTTGTGTGTGTTTATCACCATCATCCTGTATCAGCGCTTCTCCGATGAGGATGATAGAAATATATATATAGATACTTTTACATTGTGACATTATTTTTGTCCATTAGTCATGCTATACATTTGAGGAATATTATTGTCTGCATTATGCTGAAGAAAAACACTCATGTGTGTGTTTGAGAGGTTATTAGACCGCTCTCAGATGCTGATGCACTGGTTTGATCTGAGATTGATGAGAGATGATGTGACGTATAGAAGGTCGTGACCCTGCAGATCAGCAGCACACACTGTTATTGTGCAACTTTATATCAGTTCATGCATGTAAATTTTCCTGGAAATCAATCCTGATCTTGGCATTGCTAGATGGTGCACATACAAAAAAAAAGTATATATATATATATATATATACATGCCTATCTATCCAGTTTGTTTGTTCGTTCGTTCAATTTTTAGTTAGTTCATTAGTTAGTTAATTCGTTAGTTAATTCCTTAATTAGTTAGTTAGTCCATTAGTTTGTTCGTTTATTAGTTAGTTCATTGGTTAGTTCATTGGTTAGTTAGTTAGTTCATGGGTTAGTTAGTTAGTCCATTAGTTAGTTTGTTCGTTTATTAGTTAGTTAGTTAGTTGTTCGTTAGTTGGTTTGTTATTTAGTTGGTTAATTTGTTAGTTTCATTACTTCGTAGACTTGTGCAACCTCATCTTTGTCCTGCCTGTCATGCAAAGAAATTATAAGCACATGCAAAAACAAGAGAGAAGGATGTTTGAGAAGTATTAATTTTATCTGACTTTTTGTTTGTTTTTCAATGTGATTTTTGGTTAATTGTATTGAATCCAGCAGGTCCAATTTGACCCAGATTATTGTGATTGGACGCAGAATTTGAACACATCAAGGTTTAAAACGCTTCCCGAATATCTCTCCGTTTACTGACTGCAAAAACTTCTTCCTCAGTATCTTTGTCTTATTCCCAGTACAAATATCTAAAGGTTCTTATATCAGCGTTTTATTGGAGAAGCAAAATGACTGAAAATATTAAGTCTTGTTTTCTGAAAAAATCATTAAAATAATAATAAAAACATCTGTCAGTGGGGACAGAAAAATAAACTCAATTGAAACTGAAAACTTGTTTCTTGTTTTAAGCACAAACTCAGTTCATTTTGATCAGTTTATCAGTAAACGACACTCAATCTCTGCAGTCGTTCTGCATCTCAGCGAGTGTGCTGATTTAAAGAGCGTCATGTTTCGGGCTTTGTCAGGTGTGTGTGTGTGTGTGTGTGTGTGTGTGTGTGTGTGTGTGTGTGTGTGTCGAATGCATCTGAGATTGCTCTGGATTTGATCTGCAGGTCTGGAGCGGCTCTCGTGTGTCTCAGGAGAAACACACACACACACACACGTGACGAGTCTCAGCCGAGGGAAAGCTCTTTCTCTGTGTTGTGGATGGGGTTTAATAGTGTGTATTAGGCTGATCTGTTCACTCCTTCGACAGATTACACTGTGAGAACTCAAACACACGACAAATCTGTTCATGTTGACATGTATGACGTGGACTTGGTCACCATAACTCACCCTATTAACTCTCTCAACTCAATTATAATTCTTCCACAAAGGAAATATCTACAGATTTTATTCTGGTTATATTCCTAAACCTTTATAATATGTTTATTCTTGCTCAAACCAACACTTTTAAAAAACAAAGGGGCATATGTAAACAATTTCCTTGTTTATTCCCATTTTTGCCTCTTCCACAATACAATTCAACTCTATTTTTTGAACGTTTGACACAAAAACAAATCATCAATTTGTGATCAATCTTTGTGATAAAAACCCTCTGATACAAGCTAAGGGCTTAGGCGGGTTTAAGGTGTTCGATATCTGCACTGTTGTGGTAATCCAGCTTTTAATGTTGTTTATGTGTCTATGTGGTGTTTTTAATATGCTTTAAGACAAACCATGAGTAAGTTCATAAGTCGACAGCATTGCTGAGTATTTTCTGCTTAAAACTGCAGTGAACCAAAGACAGTCTCAAAAACACGGGTTGAAATCGCTGGTGTTTCTGACGTCACAAACGACCTTGTAACCAATCAGATCAACGTGTGATCGTCAACCAGTGGATCTCTGAGCTGAGCGAGTGAGTGGAGGCGGGGCTCATTTGCATATTCATAGAACCGCGCATACTAAATGAGGCGAGGGTGTCGAGTTACATTCAAGATATTTTAAGGCATGAAGGGTTTATTTTTCCAAAGAAAACACGTTTAAATATGTAATTTTTTCAAAAATATGTAAAAGATTAGTTTTGAGGAATACAATTACAGGGGGACTTTAAAAAAAACTGAAAAGGTGCTGGTAATTTTCTGCCAGGATATTATCCGTTAATTTGACAGACATTTCCTGTGAGTGTGTGTGTGAGAGAGAGAGAGAGAGAGAGAGAGAGAGAGAGAGAGAGAGAGAGAGAGAGAGAGAGAGAGAGAGAGAGAGAGAGAGAGAGAGAGAGAGAGAGAGAGAGAGAGAGAGAGAGAGAGAGAGAGAGAGAGAGAGAGAGAGAGAGAGAGAGAGAGAGAGAGAGAGAGAGAGAGTGTGTGTGTGTGTGTATCAGTTGTATAAAGCATGTGAGTTTAGATGAGGGAATCATGAATCTACTGGGATGTAGAAAAGTGCGTGTGCGCGCGCGCGTGCGTGCGTCTGTGAGAGTAGAGAGAGAGAGAGAGAGAGAGAGAGAGAGAGAGCAGAGAGAGAGAGAGAGAGAGAGAGAGAGAGAGACTGCAGATCGTCTTCGCATCGCCGCGCACCTCTCGCGCGCAGTGATGCTCGCACCTGTCCCGACCCGCAACATCATCATCAGCATCAGGATCATCATCAGCAGCGGATCTCCATGACGACAGCGCTTCCAGCATGGTGCAGAAATCCCGCAACGGCGGCGTGTTCCCCGACGCCCCGCCGGCCGAGAAGAAGCTGAAGGTGGGCTTCGTGGGGCTGGACGCGGGCGCGACGGACTCGAGCCGAGACGGCGCGTTGCTGATCGCGGGCGCGGACGCGTCGAAGCGCGGCAGTATCTTGAGCAAACAGAGATCCAGCATCTCCGGGAAGAGGCCGCCGAAGCGCAACGCGTTCTACCGACGCCTGCAGAATTTCCTCTACAATGTTCTGGAGAGACCGCGCGGATGGGCGTTCATTTACCACGCTTACGTGTGAGTCTCTGCACCTTTAAGTGTTCTAAGTGTTTCTTCTGCTGAATCTGATGGCCATCAAAACAAAGCGCTTCTCAACCCTCTCTGTCTGTCAGCGTCCCTTCACGCGCTTGGCGAGGTGTTTACACGATTGTTCTGGCTGTAGAAGAACAGTTTCGAGCATCACTGGAACAAAGCTTCTTTAATATTAATAGTTCGGTCTGGAGCCAGATCTACCCAAAAAACCCTGTAATAGATTGTTATTATCGATTCTGAATGTGGCTTGTGGAAAAGCGCTTAATATGTTTGGCAGGATTGTTCTATTAATTGATGACGTTACTTTCCTTCCGGTTGTTTAAATCTTTGTTTATGTGAAGATCTGCACCTTTGAGTGTTTCTTCTGCTGATGGCCATCAAAACAAAGAGCTTCTCAAACCTTGGCGAGATGTTTACACTGCATTTCTTTCATTTATTCATTCTTATATAGCAATGCAACACGGGTTGCCCAAAGTGCTTCACATTCAATACATAAAGATAACAAATACACACTGGAAACCCCTCATGAGTGTTCTCACATAGCTTTAACAGATGTGATGTTAGCCTAAATTTAAAAGTAGTAATAGATTTGGCTGATCTAATGGAGACGGGAGATCGTTCCAGAGTTTTGGACGCACTCACACATCAATAAATCGCCCTTATGTTTATATATTTTGTGTTGCTGACACACAGAAGAAGCTGATTCTCTGATCTCAAGGATCCGGGCGAGTATATGTGTATGTGGACCACATGTTGGACATGTACAACGGGTCGGTGCCTGATTGTGAAGAGCCTTAAAAACAAGTATACGAATCTTACACGATTGTAGAAGAGCTGTTATGGCCATCACTGAAACAAATCTTCTTTAATATTAATAGTTCAGAGCCAGATCTACCCAAAAACCCTTTAGTGTTGATTCTGAATGTGGCTTGTTGGAAAAGCGCTTCATGTTTAATATGTTTGGCATTATATGTTATATTCATAATCATATTTGCCCAAAGAAAGAACCCTTTTCTTCTGAAGTGAATCTGATTATCTGCTGATTAACTGTTTTCTGCTGCACTTTTGATGTGCATTAATGCATTTTACTGATTTTTAGCAATAGAAGATTTCCTTCTTGTTGCTGATTATATAATTCTATAAGATTCTTTAAAGCTTTTTTAATAGTTCGAGTTTTATAGGCTGATATATTAATGTTTAGCACCAAAGATCTGTCGTGCTTGTGTTGTGCATCTCATGCGGTTACAGATGTTTATATTGTTCAGAAATGAAAAAATGCTTGTATGACTTTACGATGTTTGGTTATATCCCTCTGAAAGCTTGCTTTTAATAGTTATTCAACCAGAGAATCGTTCTCAAATTGCGTTCAGGTTGAAGGTTCGCGTTACAAGCCAAAGAAACTCAATCTGATGCTGTTTAGAGGCACATCTTATGCTTGTCAGATATTCAGTTTCAGCGTTCCTCGTCCTCAACTTGGCCAAAGCTCATGTGAACCTGGATTTTCAATTGAAATCCCGCAGAATGTCGTTCCTCGTTCTCTCTCAGGAACATCCAGACGTGTTCTCGTGTCTGTAACTCGTATTATAAACATTCAGAGCGACACACTGAAGGCAAGGCGAGTTTACTTACATAGCACATTTCATACACAATGGTAATTCTAAGTGCTTTACATAGAAGAAATTAAAATAATCAAAAGAAGTAAGAATAATTAAAACAGTTTAGAATAAAAAAGAAAGTAAAATATAGTGTAATCTATGGAAGCTTGTTTCGTCACATAATGAAAAATAAAAAAGGTAATTGCGACTTTTTATCTCACAATTCTGACTTTATTTCTCACAATTGTGAGATATAAAGTCAGAATTGTGAGATATAAAGTCAGAATTGCGAGATATAAAGTCAGAATTGCGAGATATAAAGTCAGAATTGCGTGAAATAAAGTCAGAATTGCGAGATATAAAGTCAGAATTGCGAGATATAAAGTCAGAATTGCGAGATATAAAGTCACAATTGCGAGATATAAAGTCAGAATTGTGAGATATAAAGTCAGAATTGCGAGATATAAAGTCAGAATTGCGTGAAATAAAGTCAGAATTGCGAGATATAAAGTCACAATTGCGAGATATAAAGTCAGAATTGTGAGATATAAAGTCAGAATTGCGAGATATAAAGTCAGAATTGCGTGAAATAAAGTCAGAATTGCGAGATATAAAGTCAGAATTGCGAGATATAAAGTCAGAATTGCGAGATATAAAGTCAGAATTGCGAGATATAAAGTCAGAATTGCGAGATATAAAGTCAGAATTGCGAGATATAAAGTCAGAATTGCGTGAAATAAAGTCAGAATTGCGAGATATATAGTCAGAATTGCGAGACATAAAGTCAGAATTGCGAGATATAAAGTCAGAATTGCGAGATATAAAGTCAGAATTGCGAGATATAAAGTCAGAATTGCGTGAAATAAAGTCAGAATTGCGAGATATAAAGTCACAATTGCGAGATATAAAGTCACAATTGCGAGATATAAAGTCAGAATTGCGAGATATAAAGTCAGAATTGCGTGAAATAAAGTCAGAATTGCGAGATATAAAGTCACAATTGCGAGATATAAAGTCACAATTGCGAGATATAAAGTCAGAATTGTGAGATATAAAGTCAGAATTGCGAGATATAAAGTCAGAATTGCGTGAAATAAAGTCAGAATTGCGAGATATAAAGTCACAATTGCGAGATATAAAGTCACAATTGCGAGATATAAAGTCACAATTGCGAGATATAAAGTCAGAATTGCGAGATATAAAGTCAGAATTGCGTGAAATAAAGTCAGAATTGCGAGATATAAAGTCACAATTGCGAGATATAAAGTCACAATTGCGAGATATAAAGTCAGAATTGTGAGATATAAAGTCAGAATTGCGAGATATAAAGTCAGAATTGCGAGTTATAAAGTCAGAATTGCGTGAAATAAAGTCAGAATTGCGAGATATAAAGTCACAATTGCGAGATATAAAGTCAGAATTGCGTGAAATAAAGTCGCAATTGCGTGAAATAAAGTCAGAATTGCGAGATATAAAGTCACAATTGCGAGATATAAAGTCAGAATTGTGAGATATAAAGTCAGAATTGCGAGATATAAAGTCAGAATTGCGTGAAATAAAGTCGCAATTGCGTGTTATAAAGTCAGAATTGTGTGATATAAAGTCAGAATTGCGAGATATAAAGTCACAATTGCGAGATATAAAGTCAGAATTGTGAGTTATAAAGTCAGAATTGCGAGATATAAAGTCAGAATTGCGAGATATAAAGTCAGAATTGCGTGAAATAAAGTCAGAATTGTGAGATATAAAGTCAGAATTGCGAGATATAAAGTCAGAATTGCGAGATATAAAGTCAGAATTGCGTGAAATAGACACAATTGTGAGATATAAAGTCACAATTGCGAGATATAAAGTCAGAATTGTGAGATATAAAGTCACAATTGCGAGATATAAAGTCAGAATTGCGAGATATAAAGTCAGAATTGCGTGAAATAAAGTCAGAATTGCGAGATATAAAGTCAGAATTGCGTGAAATAAAGTCACAATTGCGTGATATAAAGTCAGAATTGTAAGATATAAAGTCAGAATTGCGAGATATAAAGTCAGAATTGCGAGATATAAAGTCAGAATTGCGTGAAATAGTCACAATTGCGAGATATAAAGTCAGAATTGCGAGATATAAAGTCAGAATTGCGAGATATAAAGTCAGAATTGCGAGATATAAAGTCACAATTGCGAGATATAAAGTCACAATTGCGAGATATAAAGTCAGAATTGTGAGATATAAAGTCAGAATTGCGTGAAATAAAGTCAGAATTGCGAGATATAAAGTCTCGCAATTGCGAATTAATTAATGACTTAATTATCTCAAAATTATGAGTAACTCATTAATTCATAAAAACAGAGTAGATTTTTTTCCTCAAGTGAATGCAATACGCTTCCGTATTAATACTTTAAAATCAATCCTAAATGTAACTGGGAGCCATTGTAAAGACCTGAGGTGGGATGTGTCCATATGCTCAGAATCATGAATGCTGATGCCCTGCTTCATCATCACAAGCTGAATTACAAACGTCTGCGATCACCAAAAACACACATGCACTGTTTCATCAACAGCGATCGCATCTGATCCGTTTATATGCATCAAATTACCTTCAGTCTAGTGCTCCAGTGCAGTCAAACCAAACCAGTCAACATTTCTCACATTATCACAGTTCATTCACTATAGAAAATGGTAATAAAATATGACAAGAGTTATTAAATCAGTTGATATTTGACTGGTTTTGTCCGTCCTTCTGTTAGACTCTCACATGAATTATGTTGAATATCTGTCAGCTGTTAAATTTAACTACACAATTAGATAATACCAGTTTAGCTCAACCAGTGACCAAGCAATGCTTCATGTTGTTCAGTCTGTGTGTAAAAAGAGCATTAGCAATTACAGAAAACACACTGAAGAAAACATGATCAGCTCAAAGTGGAGGAATCATTTTTGCTCCCAAATGTCACTGGTAGTCACTGTATGAAGAATTATTGGGTATAATATGTCACAGTTTACTTTATTTTGCTCTCCTCACTTACATTAGTGAACTATAGTGTCCTGCACACACTAGTAAAAACATATGAAAAATGATATCTGGAGTCTGGATAAGTGTAGATGATGTATGTTGTAGTGTGTCAGCCGCAGATGGCGACCCGGTGTCTTCACAGCGGTGTAATAATCCATCCATTCATTAAAGTGAGGCGGTGGTTTCAGCACCACAACACACGGACAGCTCCCGATACACACACCATCCTGAGACACACACCATCCCGATACACACACCATCCTGAGACACACACCATCCTGAGACACACACCATCCTGAGACACACACCATCCCGATACACACACCATCCTGAGACACACAACCATCCTGAGACACACACCATCCCGATACACACACCATCCTGAGACACACACCATCCTGAGACACACACCATCCTGAGACACACACCATCCTGAGACACACAAGCAGTACTCACATCTTCAGTCTCTGTTTAAAGGCCTGAATGTCAATCATTAGATGCAAATGAACCAACGCAAGTTCATTATAGTTAAAGAAAGATGCACAAACATCGTAATCGAAATTAAGTTTGATCGGATGAATGACAATCACACTTTTACAAGTGAAGAGATTTTTTACATTTTCAAAGTTTTTTGCATTGGTATCTGAACATTTACTATGTAAATCATCATGAATTGTTGTGTGTTTGATTTATTTCAGAACTGTTTTTGTAAAACAACTTAATGTCAAAATACTTTACTGTCTCAACAAGCGCAATCGACTGTGTGTGTGTGTGTGTGTGTGTGTGTGTGTGTGTGTGTGTGAGCTCTGCAAATGAATTTTCACTATAGTCATTGACTTTCATTCATTTTTTATTGAATTACGATTGAGCTCTACGATTCAATTCTTACTAGTAAAACTGCAAGTCCAGAGCTCTCTAATTGAATTTTTACTAATAAAAACAACACATTAAATATATGTACAATTACAGAGCTCTGTTATGGAAACAGAGAGCTCTGCAAATGCATTCTTTATAGAAAGAACTGAATTAGAGAGCTCTTTAATAATAATTCTTAATAATAGTAAGAACTAAATTGTAGAGCTCTCAATTAAATTCTTACTAGTAAAAATGCATTTACGACGAGTAACGCTAAATCGGCTTGCCATTCAGATGCACATTCATCTTTATTTTTCTCCCCATTTCCCCTCTTCCTTCCTATCGGATGTAGTTTATTCTCTCTATCTGCTTTACTCTTCATCATAATTATGTTTAATTGAACAGTGGACTGATTAGTCAACGTTATCATGAATACTGAATTATATCTTGTAAGTAATAAAATTAGCAGTTGTGTGGGTGTAGATCCAGGATTAGTTCCTCCAATGCTTTCTGTCCGTGTCAGTCATCTTAGTTTTATTTAAAGCACTAATGCACTGTTTGTGTTGAAGCTTTGGGACAGTACGTATAAAAACACCTTACAAGTAAATGAATTTTAAGCATTATTTAGCATTATAAGTGATTGGCTTTAGGAACTTATAAGCTGCTGAAATTCTCCTCTCTTGTGTTTTTGCTGCAGATGTTTCTAAACCGCTGTGTGTTTCTGTGTGTGTCGAAGGTTGTGTGTTTCTGTGTGTGTAGAAGGTTGTGTGTTTCTGTGTGTGTAGAAGGTTGTGTGTGAGTATGAAACACGTTGACAGGAATCTGCAGAGTAACACGCTCACGTCAGCAAAATCTGCTAATCGTAGAGGACAGTTGAAGAACTGGAGAGAAGAAGTTAAATAAATAAATCGAGTCAAAACTGCAATGTTTCAGAGGCGCGGATGCATTTATGTGTGTGTTTTACAAAGCAAATGCTGTTAAAGGTTACATACACGGTAAAAAAAAATCTGTTAAATTGATTGTAAAAACAATATGGTAGCAAAGATTACATTTTACTGGTTGACAAATTTAATTTACAGTAATTATATATATATACACACTGTGTATGTGTGTGTGTGTGTGTGTATATATATAAAGATTTTTAATATTCTGCTTACCAAGGCTGCATTTATTTGATTAAAAATACTAAAAACTGATATATTGTGAAATATTATTACAATTTAAAAAAACTGAATTTATTTTTTATTGTAATGTATTCCTGTGATCAAAGCTGAATTTTCAGCAGTCTTCAGTGTCACATGATCCTTCAGAAATCACTCTAATATGAAGATTTGATGCTCAAAAAACATTTATGATTATTTTCAATCTTGAAAACAGTTCCGTTCAGGGTTCTTTGCATCAGAAATATGCTAATTTATCGTTTTTTTTTTATTTATAATATACTGACAATCACCTTAAAATCACAAGTAGTAAAGAGAAAGGCATATGAAAAATCAAAGTTCATTACAAGCAGCTTTTCCACAAGCTGAAAATACAAAACACATGACACTAAAATAATGCAAAAAACATTCATTTCACAGCATAAGATGGAACATAAAACCCTGATGTACATAACTGATAACAAAAAACTATGAAGAAACTTATTTCGATTAAAACCCATCAAGGTGTGACATAAGAATACTGGGAATGACAGATTGTAAATTATAAGATGTCGCACTTTTTCACTTCCAAAAATAGTATTTTACTGTATTATTCCATGATATAGATGTATAGAGTCAGGGAACGTCCCCAATTAAGCAGCATTTTTACAGTATTTCACCGTTTCATATTTTACAGTGTTTCAGGCAGAGAGAGTAGTCTTTGCTAACATGTTTGTGAATATATATAATGCAGAATTTAACATGCAATTTTATGCTGACTTAATTTAATCACCAAAAGGAGGTGAAGTTGTGTTATTTAAGTGAGTGTTATGATCTACACTCACCGGCCACTTTATTAGGTACACCTGTCCAACTGCTCGTTAACACTTAATTTCTAAGCAGCCAATCACATGGCGGCAACTCAGTGCATTTAGGCATGTAGACATGGTCAAGACAATCTCCTGCAGTTCAAACCGAGCATCAGTATGGGGAAGAAAGTTGATTTGAGTGACTTTGAACGTGGCATGATTGTTGGTGCCAGAAGGGCTGGTCTGAGTATTTCAGAAACTGCTAATCTACTGGGATTTTCACGCACAACCATCTCTAGGGTTTACAGAGAATGGTCCGAAAAAGAAAAAACATCCAGTGAGCGGCAGTTCTGTGGGCGGAAATGCCTTGTTGATGCCAGAGGTCAGAGGAGAATGGCCAGACTGGTTCGAGCTGATAGAAGGGCAACAGTGACTGAAATAACCACTCGTTCCAACCGAGGTATGCAGCAAAGCATTTGTGAAGCCACAACACGCACAACCTTGAGGCGGATGGGCTACAACAGCAGAAGACTCCACCGGGTACCACTCATCTCCACTACAAATAGGAAAAAGAGGCTACAATTTGCAAGAGCTCACCAAAATTGAACAGTTGAAGACTGGAAAAATGTTGCCTGGTCTGATGAGTCTCGATTTCTGTTGAGACATTCAGATGTTAGAGTCAGAATTTGGCGTAAACAGAATGAGAACATGGAACCATCATGCCTTGTTACCACTGTGCAGGCTGGTGGTGGTGGTGTAATGGTGTGGGGGATGTTTTCCTGGCACACTTTAGGCCCCTTAGTGCCAATTGGGCATCGTTTAAATGCCACGGCCTACCTGAGCATTGTTTCTGACCATGTCCATCCCTTTATGGCCACCATGTACCCATCCTCTGATGGCTACTTCCACCATGTCACAAAGCTCTAATCATTTCAAATTGGTTTCTTGAACATGACAATGAGTTCACTGTACTAAAATGGCCTCCACAGTCACCAGATCTCAACCCAATAGAGCATCTTTGGGATGTGGTGGAACGGGAGATTCGCATCATGGATGTGCAGCCGACAAATCTGCGGCAACTGTGTGATGCCATCATGTCAATATGGACCAAACTCCCTGAGGAATGCTTCCAGCACCTTGTTGAATCTATGCCACGAAGAATTGAGGCAGTTCTGAAGGCAAAAGGGGGTCCAACCCGTTACTAGCATGGGGTCCCTAATAAAGTGGCCGGTAAGTGTATATGATATATATGATCTATATGATGAATATGACACACTCTCATGTGACAACATTGTCCTGTAAAACTCGAGGCGTATGTCTTCAGCTTCTGTCTTTCTGCCGCCAGAGTCAGCAGCACTTTCTCTGATTAATAATTAATTAATTAATACTCATCCTTATAGAGGCGTGTGTGTGTGTGTCTGTGTGAGTGTGAGTGCGTGCGTGTGCGCGTGAGTGTGTGTGTGTGAGAGTGTGAGAGAGTGTGTGTGTGTGTGTGTGTGTGAGAGTGTGAGAGAGTGTGTGTGTGTGTGTGTGTGTGTGTGTGTGTGTGTGTGTGTGTGTGTGTGTGTGTGTGTGTGTACGAGTGCGTGTCTGTGAGTGTGTGCGTGTGTGAGTACGTGCGTGTGTGAGTGCGCGTGAGCGCGTGTGTGTTTGTGTCTGTCTGTGTGAGTGTGAGTGTGTGCGTGTTTGTGCGTGTACGCGCGTGTGTGTGTGTGCGTGTACGCGCGCGCGTGTGTGAGAGAGAGAGAGTGTGTGTGTGTGTGTGTGTGCGTGTGTGAGTGCGTGTGTGTGTGTGTGTGTGTGTGTGTCTGTCTGTCTGTGTGTCTGTGTGAGTGTGTGAGTGAGTGTGTGTGAGTGAGTGTGTGTGTGTGAGTGTGTGTGTGTGTGTGTGTGTGTGTGAGTGAGTGAGTGTGTGTGTGTGAGTGTGTGAGTGTGAGTGTGTGTGTGTGTGTGTGTGTGTGTGTGAGTGTGTGTGTGTGTGTGTGTGTGTGTGTGTGTGTGTGTGTGTGTGTGTGTGTGTGTGTGTGTGTGTGTGTGTGTGTGTGTGTGACCTCTCAGCTCAGGTGTGAATCAGGCACCACCATTTAAGTTTGCTGTGAAAAAAGCCGCATGGTCTCCGGCCGACAGAGACGTGTTCGGGCACTCTGCCCTGCGGCCGTCACTGACACACACACACACACACCCTACACACACACAGGCCAGCTGACAGTCTTGCCTGGGCCCGGGACAAGATAATCTTAGATGCCCCCCCCCCCCCCGCGCCCAGATCTCTCCTTTTCCCTTGCTCTTCCTCTCCTGTTCCTCTCCTCTGCTCTTCCTCTCCTGTTCCTCTCCTCTGCTCTTACTCTCCAGTTCCTCCACCAATTACAATTTTCTAGGCCAATTCTGATTTTAGATCAGAATTCCGTTTTTCTAACCACTTTACAGCAGACTTCCATTTTTATTTATTTTTATAAAACACCATATACTTTTACCCAAACTGAATAATAAAAACACGTTTAAATGGGTACATTTAAATGGGTCTTCATTTTCTTTTTTGACATAGCCTACTGCAGTTCTTGTTAAAACACACCAGACATGCAAATTCTGTGCATTTTGGGCACTTTTTTTTTGCAGTTGCGCACGCAACTGCACGCGCTTCGGGCATGAACACGCATCAAGTACCGCTGTTTCTTACCTTGCTCTACGTTGACTTTACTAACATTAGTTTCAGCTTCACCGTCACCAACTTTTTTAAAAATATTTGTTTATGACACCTCTAAGGCCTCTATTTTCTTCTTCTCTTTTCTTTTCTTTTCTGAGCACAGGACTTGTGCTGACCGGACATTTTGAGCGTAGACTGAACTTCAAATCAAATGACAACATCAAATTTTGATCAGTGGTCAAACCATTTTTGTTTTGGGGGGAGGGAGGGGGGGACTTGACCACTATTTCAAGGACAATTATGAAGAAAACAAATAAAAAGCTTTTATGTAACTCAAATACTAGATATTTTTTCCACAAATATGCCTATTTTATTTATTTTTTAACAATTATTCCATAATTTAATGAGGGCCCAGTTCTGCCCCCCCCCTGCACACACACACACACACACACACTGATTCATGAGCTGGTTTATATGGAGCTGTTCGTGTGCCACACATTATAGTGATTAAGGAGACGTACACCTCATACACACCAGCTGAAGGATTTTCATGCATTGATGTATGGAAACCTAACGATACTCTCATGTCATAATACGATATTATTGCGATACTCCAAGACATATGATAAAATGTTAACAAAAAATGTACTGTTGATTAAAATGCTAAATTTGGTGTTACAGTGTGTGTGTGTGTGTAAATGAATAGTCTTGGAATAGACCAGAATAACAATATTCATGATTCTGAAGATGAAAATACACAATTATTTTAGACGAATATGCTTGTACTAGATATTTAAAATAATGTCGGCCACTGTTTACTGGTAACATCAGACATCTGGCATTATCAGGACCCACAAATATTCCCTCATTGCATTATTATACATTACATTCAACATTATATATAGTAGTTTAATGTTGTACTGACACTAAAACTCTGAAAACTTTATTTTTTTCTCACATAGTAATTTTTATTTTATTGTGAACTATACACATAGTATATGTTGCATTTTTGTATTGCGATATATTGTGACATGATATATTGTTACACCCTTATTTAGTTCAAGCTTTTAGTGTTGATGTGAATGTTAGATATTTCATAACTGATTTGTGTACAAAATATACGCTCTTTTGTTTACCTGTTTATGTGGCATAACCTTGTTCATTAGGTTTGTATAAAGGCTTGAAAATAATATGATTTGTGGGAATGTACCCAACCAAAAGCTTGAAATAATTTATATTTTTAATTAAATAATCATAAGTGTTTCTTGAGCATCAGATCCTCATATTAGAGTGATTTCTGAAGGATCATGTGACACTGAAGACTGGAGTAATGATGATGAAAATTCAGCTTTAATCACAGGAATAAATTACACTTTACTGTATATTCACATAGAAAACAGCTGATTTGAATCATAATAATATTTCATAATATTGTCGGCTGCAGGTTGGGAAATGAAGCAGATTCAGTTTTGTGGATCAAAGAACGAACGTCCTATTTGAGGGAAAAACAACATACAGGATAAATGAAGTTTTGCTTTCTGAAATGATGCTCTTGCTGTTTGAATGTGTTGAATTGCAGCGTCTAAAAGCTGCTGTTTCACACACACACACACACACACACACACACACACACACACACACACACACACACACATACACACACACACACAACAGCCTGAGATGATGCTGTCGGCAGCAAGTCAACATGAAACCGCATTTGTAACTCATTTTACCGTTGTAATATAACATATTTTCTGAGTGAAACTGGATTAGCCGTCTGTGCTGCTCTTTGGCTTTCGTCCATTTAAACACCACTCACATGTTACACTCTAAAAAATGCTGGGTTGTTTCAACCCAAATTTGGGTCAAATATGGACAAACCCAAATGTTGGGTTAAAAATGTAATTTAAAATTTTAACCCAACTTTCACTTTCAACTGTAAATGTTTTAATTACATTTTTAACCCAACATTTGGGTTTGTCCATATTTGACCCAAATTTGGGTTGAAACATCCCAGCATTTTTTAGAGTGTATTTATTCCCACAGTGTGAAGGAATCGACAACTATACAGGTGAAACTCGTAAAATTTGAATATCGTGCAAAAGTTATAATTATGGCTTATAATGGATGGATATTTATATGGATGATTATGGCTTACAGCTTATGAAAACCCCAAATTCAAAATCTCAGAAAATTTGAATATTACACTCTAAACAATGCTGGGTTGTTTTAACCCAAATTTGGGTCAAATATGGACAAACCCAAATGTTGGGTTAAAAATGTAATTTAAAATTTTAACCCAACTTCAACTTCGACTTTCAACTGTACATTTTTTAATTACATTTTTAACCCAACATTTGGGTTTGTCCATATTTGACCCAAATTTGGGTTGAAACAACCCAGCATTTTTTAGAGTGTACATGAAATCAATAAAAAAAAGGATTTTAAATACAGAAATGTCGGCCCTTTGAAAATTATAATCATGCATATGTATATAGTTATATATACTGAATTAGTTTCACCTTTTAATTTGAATTACTGAAATACATGAACTGTTGCACGATATTCAAATTTTTCGAGTTTCACCTGTATATATACGTATACGTTTATATATATAAACGTCCTGCCGATTGCAGCTGCTGGTCATTTAAACGTGAGCCTGTGTTTGTAACAGAATGCCTCCATCATTTAATTTACACACACATCAGCTCAATGAAAGAGATGAGCGTGTTTGTGCTGGCGAGAATCATGGAGCATCAGAGATCTCAGAGACTCGATGAGGCTCGACTCTTTTGACTCGAGCCAGTAAGAAACCACCTAGCAACCACCTAGAAAACCCTAGCAACCACATAGAACACCCTAGCAACCACCTAGAACACCCTAGCAACCCCATAGAACACCATAGCAACCACATAGAACACCCTAGCAACCCCATAGAACACCCTAGCAACCACATAGAACACCCAAGCAACCACATAGAACACCCTAGCAACCACATAGCAGCAGCCTGGCAACTTGTTGTTCTTGTATCTATCTTATACTCAATTTCTTATGTTGAGTTATTGAAATTTAAACCGAGGATCTAAAGACTTTTTTATCCTGAAAGAAAAAATCTGTTTAAATCAATGCTATATTGAATTATATTATACAGTTGTAATCGAAAGTGTGTTTGTGTGTGTGTAGGTGGAAATGCACCTGTGACGCCATCGATTACTCATGGTGCTCGTGCTGTTGAAAGCGTTTAGATCTTGATTCACACTAAGTTATAACGCCGTGCTCTTATGCAGGTTATTGGATCAGCATTTTATCTTATTTTTAGCATTTTACATATAATGTAATAATTAGTTAGTTTTTTCCATCTTCCTTTTTTATAATGTTTTAATGTTTT